>NC_052511.1:35717375-36017375 GCF_014356525.2 Nilaparvata lugens | reverse complement strand
TAGAAGAATGGCAGACCGAGAGGGGGAGGGGGGAGAATATTGCTCAAGTGAGATGAAGAAGTCTGTTGAATTAATTAATCAATAGTTTTGATTAACGAATAACAGTAGTTCTATCTTCTTTTAGAAGAGGGCGGAGCTTGTGTGTGGTGCATGCAGCCCTCTACGTTCTCTGGCCAATCACAGACGTTCTCGTTGGGGTTGAAGACGAGGTTGGAGGGGCAGGGCATGTGATGTTTGCGCTCTCCCTCACACATGTAGTACATAGTGCAGTCGGCCTTGTCAGGATGGTAGGAGATATGGCCGTCTTCTTCTTCACAGGAAACTGCGTTGGCTGTGGGCAGAAATTAGGTGTCAGCAAAAATAGAATATTGAGAAAAGATATATAAATGAATGGTTTGCTATTGAATGTTTGATTAATTGGCTGAATTATTCAAAACCTAGGAGGGAAAATTTAGGGCGCAGCCGTACCACTCTTACACTTGACCCTCCAATAATTCTATGTTGGAACTAAACAAAACATCATACAACAAAGATGACAAGATTAAGGCTGTGCAAAGGCTGAAAATAAACTTTATACTGGTGATATTTCTCAAAGTTTTTTTTGTGTATATCATCAAGCTATCAAAATGAAAAAGTTTTCTCAGGAAAAATTTTTTTCGATCATTACTTTTGAGATACGAGCGCCTAAAGTTTAACTTTCTGGGACAGAACATTTCAAATTCGGTAAAAGGTAAATCCATGAGATTTGAAGGATAAATAATTCTTCATGGTATTGTTGATCTGGTGAAACAATTTTTTTTTCAAAAATATAAGTTTTTGAGAAAGTTATTCAATTTACCAAAAATAACTCAACTAAAAGTTATTTTTATTAAATTGAATAACTTTCTCTAAAATTGATATTTTCAGAAAATTTTTGTATTACTAGACAAACAATACCATGAAGAATCCATCCTCTAGATCTCATGGATTTATCTTCTACCGAATTTGAAATGTTCTGTCCCAAAAATTTATACTTTGGGCGCTCATTTCTCAAAAAGTAATGATCGGAAAAAAAATTCTGAGAAAACTTTTTCATTTTGATAGCTTCATGATATAAAAATCGAAAAAACTTTGAAAAATATCACCAGAAGAAAGTTTATTTTTAGCCTTTGCACAGTCTTAAGAAAACAAAATAATAATTATATTATTCATTGCATTGGCTGCGGAGCGAGACTTATTATATAATGCATTCAATTAATTTATTTATTTACATAATTACTGAATCAGATCTATGATTGAAAAATAATCAACAGGATGAAATTCAAAATTGTTTTTCTATTCCCCCGAATTGATGGAAAGGAGATTTTAGAATATTTTGCTAGGGCAGATTTCTTTATTGATGGAGTTCTACCATAGAGAAACAATAGCATAAGTAGATATCCCATGGTATAGGGCGTTTTTGTCGCAACTTTTACTGTTATCTCAAGCCCATAGTCCACATAGTTCTATCCCCTGAAGTAGTGTGACACGCGTAGTCTCTCATATTGTGCCGTTCAACAGTAAAAATCTACAATACTCAACAGTAATTGGCCTGAGTTAACAGTAAAAGTTGCGACATAAACGCCCTATACCATGGGATATCTACTAACGCTATTTTTTTCATGGATCTACTTTATGAGTGAAGATTCATTACAAAGAGCTGGGCTATTTCAGCCTGTATTGCCTCACAATTTTGAATTCCCAATCCTAGAGCTCATTTTCGATTGTGTTGCGTGTTAAATTGCTTTCAACCAGGTTTAGTTGGACGAGAGATGAAATGTCATATCTCTGATTATTCAAGTAAGAGATCAGTTATATCTCTTCTCTCTGTGAGTTGAAGATAATATTGTATAATCTCTTCTCTCTGTGTGAACAGTGTGCTCTGTTGTGATGTGAAATTTGTTGTTTTCTATTGTTTATTGTTTGAATAATTCATTGTTGTACGTAGTACTTTCAACACAACAATTGAGTTCGATCTATCAAATTTTGTGTTCACCACATTCCTTTGAAGTTGGATTATCTGTGGTGAAGAATGAGTATCATAGTTGGTCCTATAAAATATTTGTACACATCGTCCCGTTGGAGTTGGATTTGGCATATCATTGGAAAAATCATCGAAGATAATCCGAGGAATTGTTTTTAAGATTTCCTGAGAATTAAGGCTACCCACGATCCTTCCTTCTCCAATTGTATAGTTTTCTATGTAGTATTTCCTAATATTATACTCACAATCAATCGTTTTATATAATTATCACCTATTGTACAGTATATTTTCCTGAAGTATTTCCAAAGATTATACTTACGATCTTCCATTCTATAAATTTTCTATTGTATATTCACTATAGTTCCCTATTGTATTTCCTGAGATTAAACTCACAATGTTTCATTCTATAGATTTCCTACTGTATAGTATAGTTTGATTTCTCACATATTGATTTCCATGATTTCCTACTTTCTCCATAGAGAGAATAATACTTCATCTCTGATTATAATTTGATTCTGATTCTCTAATATCTGATTATACTCACGATCTTTTGTCGTGTAAGCACTGCTCGATGGGTGTGAGCTCTCGAACGGACCGTCATACTCGAGTTTGACCGTGTATCCTTCGAGTTCCTGTCGCATGGCGTTCATCAGAGGGAACTTTCCGGTGCCGCATGATCCACGGAAGTCATCCATATCTACGGACCACACCATTATGCCTCCGAAACCTTCTTCCTTCAACCACGTCATCTAGAGAAACAAGAATTGAAATGTAGCAGATGAGTGGGCCTAGTTGATAAATAGAACTAGAATAAATTGTTTTGCAATATAGTAGATTAATTTGAATAATTGACCGAGTGAAGTGAGGTCTAAGATTCAAGTCGATGGTTTGGCATTTCTCTTAATGTTTAAATGCTTGAATGTTTAAATGTTCATATGTTGCGCATTTACGGCGAAACGCGGTAATAAATTTTCATGAAATTTGACAGGTATGTTCCTTTTTTAATTGCGCGTCGACGTATATACAAGGTTTTTGGAAATTTTGCATTTCAAGGATAATATAAAAGGAAAAAGGAGCCTCCTTCATACGCCAATATTAGAGTAAAAATCAGACTATAGAATTATTATTCATCATAAATCAGCTGACAAGTGATTACACAGATGTGTGGAGAAGCCAGTCTATTGCTGTATTTCCATAAGGTGTATAGTTTCAATCAGATACTTGTGGATGAGAATACTGCGTGAGGTCTACTGTTCACAGAACTACTAGTTAGCTTGATGGGGGTCGGAACAGGCTTGTTTGTAAGAAGAAGAAGAAGAAGAAGAAGAAGAAGAAGAAGAAGAAAAAGAAGAAGAAGAAGAAGAAGAAGAAGAAGAATAAGAAGAAAAAGAAAAGGAAGAAGAAAAAGAAAAGGAAGAAGAAAAAGAAAAAGAAAAAGAAAAAGAAAAAGAAAAAGAAAAAGAAGAAGAATATTTTTAACCAGCAGATGATTAAATTAAGTTGAAGATTTCACTGTGCAAACGGCCTCAAGTAGTTTGTCTATCAGATAAATATTGTTTTCATTAATAACACAAAAATATTTCAGTAATAATGTGCCTTCAGTTTTAGTATACCTTTGTTTTGAGGGATCGTTCATCATCAAATCCAACCCATTGGTCTTTCCTGTAGGCGAATGGCACCTGTTGCTCGTTATCCCAAACAAGAGTCGTGTTTTCTCCATGAAGGAACTCGCAAACCTGTGAAAAGTAGTGAAACACTCATGAAAATTCATCATAAATCGTGGCTAAGAACTCACAAGAAGTGATTGTGGATACAGGATCATGTGATTCTATTCTTCGGATTAAAAAAAAGTAAAACACTCATGGGAATTCATCATAAATCGTGGCTAAGAACACACATGGAGTGATTGTTTATACATCATCATGTGATTCCATTCTTCGGATTTTCGTAAACATATCATATTATCACATATATAAGCCTGGTGATAGAGTCTCGTGGTTGGTGATAAAGTTTGATACAAGCCTTATATTTGTTAACATAATTTATAATCACAGATACAAACCTGGTGATAAAGTCTGGTGGTTGGTGATAAAGTCTGATACAAGCCTCATTCTTGTTAACATAATATTATCACAAATACAAGCCTAGTGATAAAAAGGGTTAAATTTGAAGTGGTTGGTGATAAAGCCTGATACAAGCCTCGTGGTTGTCTGTAATTATATGGAAATTCAGTATCGGCTGCACAAAAGCCTGTTGAATTTTAATCATGTTCAAATGCCACGAGAACCAATCATACAAGACTGTTTTTCAAGAACAGTGTTTTTGCTCTGATTAGTTCCTGGGCATTTAATCATGATTGAAATTTAACAGGCTTTTATGCAACCGGGCCTAAAAAATATAATGGTTGCAAATCAATCACTTAGAGCCGGCTTCCGAGCTCGGGATTTAGCCAAGTTCTAGACTTTAAACAGCTGGAGTCAGAAAATTGCCTTCCAAAACGGGGCATAGTCGCAGTAAACAGTTGCAGCAAAATAAATATTTATTTTCTCATTTCTATAATTGGAAACGTTCTTCCTTGACGAAATGAAACATTCCTAAATGAATTAAAATAGCTGAAACTTCACACTATTCTCTCTTCATTTTATTTTGAGTTCAATTTTATAGTTTTTCAAAATTTAATGTAAACGTGATTTTGACTATGACTACGACTACGCCCCGATTCGGAAAGCCAATTTACTTACTCCAGCTCTTTGAAGTGTAGAACTTTGCTAAATCCCGAGCTCGGACATCGGCCCTTAAAGTATATGTTACCTGATAACTTATGTACTGAAATAAAAATACTTTGTGATGATTAGATATAATTATTATTAATTTTAAAAGTACTTTACCTCATAGTATGACATGAATCCAGCCTCTCCTGTGTATTTGCCGGGGGTTCCACCTCCAGAGGCAGGGGCTCCAATATCGAACTTATCCTCATCAACCAGTGTGAAGGACCTTCCGTAAGTTGGCATACCGATCATCAATTTCTCCTTTGGTGCCCCCTGCTTCACCCACTCTCTTGCGCTGAAGTCCTGAAAATTCATCAAATTCAATTATTATTTTGTAAATTATTGGATATTTCTTTTGACCATGATATTTTTACAATTATATTTATCATTGCTCTGAATGCTCTGTAATTGGTGAATTATTGTTTGAAATCATTATAATGAATTAGGTTACAATGAGAACAATTGACATGATAGACTGAAGAGAAAATTAATCTACTAATTAAAGTCAATATTTCAATCTCAATTCAAATTTCTGTTGGTTTTGAATTCAAGCGTTTATAAAAAAATGGCACATAAAACTCTAAATCGATATCGACTAATCGACAAATATAAATAGATCAATCGCTAATTCAAAAGTCATTATTCCCTTTTAAAATTGCAAGTTCCTGTTGCACAGAAGCCTGTTCAATTTTAATCAAGATTATATTTCACGAGAACCAATCAGAGAAGATTTTTTTGAGAGTGAAAGTTTTTATCGTGGCATTAAATCGAGATTAAAAGTTAACATACTTTTGTGCAACCAGGTGCAAGTCTCTCTAGAGCTCTAGATGAAGCCTGTAGATATACCGTGTTCGATTCTAGTTAGGATCAAAGGTTTTCTTCCTGGACCACACAGACTTATTTTCGGATATACACAATAGACTGGCGATAGAGAATAGGAATTATAGTGGAGAATCATGAAAATAACAATATCATATAAATAGTATACTAACAGTCGTAAACGTCTTTGAATCTTCAATGAAGTTCAAGATTCAAGATCTTAAAACTCTGTAACATAAGTTGGAACTCATAACTTACCACAGTGAGTTTCTTCTGGTAGGCTGTAGCACTTTCTAGTGGGTACAGTGGACTGTTGTGTCCAACCTGCCTCTCCCACTGCCCATGGAAGTCGTAGGTCATAACGTTGATGAAATCCAAATATTTGGCAATCTCAGGTACATCGTATCTGAAATTGAAGTAATGCGATACTAACAATGTAATTCACTTGAAAAAGTAAAAGTTGGAAAATAATATCCACTTTAAATTATTCTCTTTAAATGGACACCCTACTTTTGTCACCAATAATGTGAATGAGGGATTCACACTACTAACAACACCTTTTTTTACTTTCACACTATTAACAACTAGAAGTGTGAAATCCTCCACAAATATATTTTGTTTTCTTCTCCTCTATCTAAATTGACATAATGCCGCATCCACACTCTCGCCAAGTATGTTTAAATGAAGACGAGCGCAAGATTGTGATGTGCCAGAACTCGCCTTTATTTGCCTCCGCTTGCCTTCGTTCCGATTTTTGTCGAGACGAGGCGAATAAAGGCCAGTCAAGCAAAGGCGAGTGACATTGAGAAGTTATTAAAGTACTTATGATAGTCATGTCTATTAATTAAAGGTGGAACAGTCACATCAGTTAGTCGGCTATTGACAAAGTTAGATCAGTCAGTAGGCTCCTATAAGCTCTTATGCTGCAAAATGTTTGAGATAATACTACAAATATGAATATTTATTTTCTCCTTCTTCTTCTGACTTCCACGGTATAGGCATGATTGCCTGTTCCGGTCTTTAAAATAGCCTTGGGAATTAAAATTTATCAAAAATATAATTAAAATTTAACTTTAAAATCGTGTCTAGTTTTAAGACCACCTTATGAATATTTATTGTTTATTGCAATATATTTTCATAATAGTGAGTTAACCCGAATTTAAATTAGGAGTATTTCAGCTTATTTTGACCAGGTTTTCAAAATGAGTCTAATTATAATCTACTTCTATCTTGAAAATCCATGACTAGTTGTATGATTTCGGACGTTTTGACTGATAGTCTACTGGAGAATCATATTTTAAACATTCAAGAAACAGTAGTTTTTAAAAATTATCAATGACATGGAAGATTTTCTAGAGTTGGGTGTCTTTCAATTACTCTACTATGAATAATCCTTATACATGTCCATCTTGATTGTTTTTGAAGAGATAATGTGGTATATCTCCATAATGAAAAAATGAGACACAGATGTTGTCAATACCACTTTAATTCTTTTTTACAAAAGGACCATGGTTTCGGGGCTACACCTGTCCCATCCTCAGCTAGACTGGTGTTTTTAGTAGGCTACATAAGAAACAGGAGGTTCGTAATTTGAGGTTAGGTGCTGGGGTCACAATGAGGAAATGAGGAGGAGTCCTCCTTAACATTTGTGTCTCATTTTTTCAAAATGTCAATCTATCTTACTATGAATTGGAGAAAAGTAAAGCATTATAACTTGAGTCTTTTCTATATTCATTCCCATATTTTACAATAAAATTGAAAATTTTCTCATTCAAGCAAATCATCAATCAGATCTCTCATGCTGCGATACAAATTCATGTGCTTGATACCAGTGCAGATAGCAGACTTATTGCATTGAAGCAACATTCTCAAGTCACGTGACACATCTGCCGTCTGCAGATGTTAAAGGAGATCATATCCAAAGTCCGGTTGCATAACGGCTGATCAGATTTGATCCTTGATCAAATTTTGATGGACGCTTGTGCAAATTTCCAGTAATACATAGAATACATAAAATTTCCAACCAACATGAAATGCAGATGATATTATTTTGCAGTGCATCCAACTCAACAAAGTGCTCTGTAGCATAATTCTCTGCCAAATTTATTAAAAATATTTTGCTAACTTTGATGCGTGTGGTTTTGACTTCCGAGGTATTGATTGTTTGCCCTTCGACTTCTCTTTTTGAGTGTTGGATTTCACTTTAAACCTAAATAAAGTAACAAATAACTGTAAAATGTATGGAATGACTGGTATGGAAAGGTTTCTGATTTAGATTATTAATCAAGAAAGATCAGATAACTGGTTTGGAATAATAATTTTTGTGATATTATCTTTTTAAATGGATAAATCAATCAATATAACAGTATATAAATCTTCAGACTACACATTCATTCAAGAGAGTTGTCCATTTAATCAATGTCTCCCTATTTCTTCTTCAATAGAAGTTTCTTCCAAGATTCCACAAATCCTTTCCAATAATATTTTCGATGAGATTGCTCATGTTTACAACCTGGATCTAATGACTTGTTAATTTCTACAGTTGCATTAACTTCTACATGATTTTATGATCCCATGAGGCCCATGAAGATTCAAAAATATTAAACCCGATGCAGGAGTAGGATAGGCAACCCGAATTACATTGATTTTATTCTTCAGATCTGAGGCTATTATAAGCGGCTTATTGAAAGGGTGGAGAGATAGATAGATAAATGTCTTTTATTTCCACTTTACAACATTACAAAAAGTGGGCAAGTAGAGACGTAGCTTGCTGGTAAATTTAGATTATTGAATTGATCTGTATCTATTTTTGAGGTTGAGTTCTGTTTCCTGCTTCATTTTTATGCTCAAATTCTAATTATTATTGTGACAACTTAAAAATATTGCTGAATATTTTTGTCATTTTATAAATATCGCTGAATATCATATTTTTGTGTGTACTTTTGAAACAGACTGTACTGAAACTCACCCAGCAGCAATGGCTTCAAAACTAGCAGGTACAGCCGCTGTCAAAAGCAGTCTTGGTTGGCCGGAGCTCTTGGCTTCTCCTTCGAAAGCTAACCTCAGTTCCTTCAGAAGGTTCACATAGCTGGCTCGGTCATCAGCTCCTCTGAAAAAACATGGAGAAATTCATTGAGAAAGTTGATTAAAATTCAATGAAGTAGTTATTTAATTGGTGGCCTGCATCCGAATCGGTTTGGAGTTGAAAGAAAAAAGGAAGAAGACGGGAATATGGAGACACAAAGAAGAGGAAGAAGAAACTTGGTAAACAAAAATATTAATACAGATGTAGGAGTAGGACAAATTTACTAAATTTTACGCGGAAGTCTGACAAAGATGTCGGAATTTAATGTGCCATTAGATTCGATGTAGAGAAATATGAATTTATAATGTGAATTGTATTGTATCAAATGAGGCAGCTCAATTTCAGGTATCGTAATTACCAAATAATATAAATTATTTGTGAAAAATTCAATCGAATGCTAATGATCTGTAAAACTTTTTTTTTTTAATTTACATTTTTTCCCAGTGAGAGAAAAATGAGATTCACTTGAACTGTGAAATTGATTCACTTAAGATTGGTTCAATGATAATTGTTAACCTTTTCATTTATAAGAAATGCTTTTTTATGAATTTAATGAATTAATGAATTTAATTTCATTAAAGAAATGTTTCATTTATAAGAAAAACAGTTTGAAATAAATCTCACTGAAGGTAGTGGAAAGGTATCTCACCTTGGGTATTCCCAGTCAATATCCAATCCGTTGAACTTGTATTCACGCAGGAATTCTATGGCTTCGTAGACGAACTGGTTCATCCTGAACACGTTGTTAGTCAGCTCTTTAAACGGAGTCGATCCGAAAGCCCAGCCTCCTATGGCCAACAGAATCTGAAACAATCGAAAATTCGTATCGTATAAAATTCCGTCGTAAATTCGTATCGAATTTAGACATGAAAACATGAAAATGAAATTCTATTAATAAAACCATTATTGTAAATTATGAATCTGGATGATAAAAATGATGAATGATATTCTAAATGATAATTATAATGTCTAAGGTATAGTAGATCTTTATTATTATTGAACGAAAATCCAAATTGAATGCTGTGATTCACCCCGGAGACTTCTGCTTCTGCAAATATTGACAACAGGGTAAACAGCTACATGGAAATTCGATTGTCAGCCCGGGGCTGACAAATAATTTTTGAATAGTAGCGCTCATCGAATTTCCATCTAGCTTTTTACCCTGTTGTCAATATTTGCAGTAGCAGAAGTCTTCGGGGTGAATTACAGCATTTAATTTGGATTCTCGTTTAATAATAATTATTAATTCATTAGCAATTGAATAATTGCAATATCTCAGTAATTTCCATCTGTATAGTAAATCTGTCAGGACAAAACTTGCTGTTGAAAATGAGTTGTTCAGTCAACACAATCAAAAATGTCACATGATTTTTGTTCAAAATGTAACAGATGTAACCAATTTTGTTCTCTCAACTATTGATTCAGTATGTTCCTAGATTGTTTAGGGGTCGATTTACGAGAAGCCTAATAATTTTTGTTGACTAGTTCCCGGTAAACTTAATATTTTTTACAAGGATATCTTTTGTGAATCAGGCAGTAGTCTACTTACTTGCAGGTTAGGGTTCTTCTCTCTGAACGCAACTATCTCCTTATGTCTCCCTCTTTGTCATCTTCATTGGTCAACTAATGTTCCTTGAGGATTTAAAATTACCCCTATATTCTAATATTTCAAAAACCAGGAATTATCTGATAATCATGACTAGTTTTCAGTTGACTCACCTGTAGGTTAGGGTTCTTCTCCCTGAGTGCGACCACCTTCTTGTAGTTATCTCCCTCCTTGTCATCTCCCTCAGCAAGCCGATGGTCCTTGAGTGTGCCGAATGCATAGATGACGTGAGTACAGAGCAGAGGATCCACGTTCTCGGGCGTGAACTTGCCGGCGCCGGGACGCTTCTGAGACCATGACGTCATGTAGCAGAATACTTGGGCGGGGCGTCCTGCGAAATCAAATTTAGTACGTTTTACTCAAGAATAGTGTATAGAGCAGATACAGCAGGCTATATTATACTATCACCGGTAATTGATACGGTATATATACAGGCTATATATATCCTTGGGTTTATATATATGGTTTATATATATATATATTGGCTATATATATTCAGGCTATACTATCCTTGCGTTTTACTGGCATAGGAATAATGATATTGAGAAGGAATTAATAAGGGAACAGATAACTAAAATTACTTTGTGTTCTTATCTGACGGATGCGAGGTGAGAAGAAATTAGTAACATAAGAATTAAGTTGAAAAATGGGATATTATAAAGGTGTTGAAAAATATATCACAATATCATGGAGAAAGTTCAATTTTCTGATACTTGATGCATTTCCTTACATTAAACTTGATACTTCATAATGCTAATAATCCTCGATACATTTGATACATAATAATAGGCTACATTTCACTGTCACTCTGAGTCCCGGGTGCACAAAATCCGGTTAAATTCCAAACGTGATTAATTCCACGAGAACCAATCAGAGAAGGAATTTTTTATAAGACGGCTTCTCCGATTGGTTCTCGTGGAATTAAACACAATAAAAATTTAACCGGCTTTTGTGCAATCAGCACTGAGTATTTATTTTATTGTCGATGGTATCCACATAAACTTCTCGCTTGTACGTCAGTGCGAATGCAATGAGAGCGTGGGTGATTGATAAAAAGTACATGCCATTCAAATCCACGACCACGCAGTGTTGGCAGGCTAAAGGGTGCAACGTCTTAGACCAACCTGGCCGGATATCGTTACATCTATTGAACGCTAGAAACGTTATAAACTTTGAACGCTATAGAAGTGATCTTGTCTGAGATTTTGAACCGGTTTTACTTTCAGTTGTATTAGAAAAACCGTTTTCACAGTTTGGGTGATAAAAAACTACGTGAGTAGATTACTAATCAATACGCTTTCCACATTCTCATGATGTGGGAATTCAACTGATTGGTGGATGTTTCAAAATAGTATTGGGCTTGTCGCTAATTGAGACGCGACGTTGACATGACGTGGCTTATGTCTGCTAAATGAGTTAATGTCATATGATCATATTATTTCATATTATAATTTTCTCTTGTGAACATTATTATAACTCGTCTAAGGGTGCGTACAGATTTACGCGCCGCGAACATGAGAGAAAATGACTCAGACATGACTATATCTGTATTTTTACAGAAACGGTAAGATACAGATATAAAAAGCTTGGCATCAGCTGATTAGTGAATGCTCATGTTCGCGGCGCGTAAATCTGTACGCACCTTTACAGATTCACGTCGCGTCTCAATATTCGACTAGCCTTTTACTAGATTTTATACCACATGTCTATACTAAGTTTATACTTCATTATACTACAATTGAGTTGGTCGAGTGGACAACTAAGGCGTTGCACCGCTAGCACTACCTGGTTGTGAGTTCGAATCCCGCTGGTAGGCATGGACATTTGATCTTCTCAATCATTCACACACAAGAAAAACGCTTATGTGGGCATTGGACTTAATAGGGGAGTGAATTTTACATTTTACTGGAATGAAACTGTTTCCGTACCCTTCAATTTATGATTAAAACAACATAAGATATTCAGAATAATGGTGAGAAAGCTTCCTAGAAAAAACATAGCTTACATAATAAGTTTGATAAAAAATAAACTAGAATGTGTAGAAAATAATCATAATTATTACAGTCCATAATTACAGCGTACATAATTAAAGTCTACAATTGCAGTGTATATAACTACAGTTCATAATAACAGTGTATATAATTACAGTCTATTATAATCACAGTGTTTATAATAATTCAATTTTATCTATCATCCAAAGAGGAAGATGTGAGCTACTGTACTAAACTCAACAAGAATGTGTATAAAACTATCACCCATCTTTTAAGGAAGATATCTTATTTGCTAAATATTGGAGTTCACTTCAATTTGTCTAAGCCATACTGACCATTTGTAGCGACAGTAGTACTCCTCTCACTGGCCGGCTGGGGTGTTTTGGTCTTGATCTTGGAGACCAGCTCGCTGACAGATATCTTGATGGGCGCCGGCTTAGTGGTAGTCTCCAAGGAGATGGAGTTGGCAACCTTGCTCCAGTCCACGTCCTTTGCGTTGTTCTTCCTCTTGATACCTCTCAACTCCTCGCTGTAGGGAACAAATTGATTTTAAGTGAATTTGAAAACTATTTGAGATAGTTTCAGAAATTGGCTGTAAATGAATTTGTTATTGAAAACTATTCAATCTAAATATAATATAATTGTATATAATTGTAATGTATTTTATGGCAAATAAATTGATTTTGATTTTGATTCGAGACACTTTTTTGGACTCGAAACTGTATGTGGAATGAGTTATCTTAACCTCAACACTGTGCATTCTGAATTAATGTTTGAAACAGTTTTGGGGTAATACAGGTCATGACACAATCCCGTGATGCATTGCAGAATCGCCATTTTATGGGGTTCTAGTTCACCATTTTTCAAATTTATCAGCAGAACAAGATGTTATATTTCAAGGAATATTGCTTGGCTTTGAATTGTAAAATAATAATTCTTCAGACAGAATAATGATATTTAGATTTCAACTAGGAACTTAATTGTTGTTTTTTAGATATCATTGATTGGGAACTTCAAACTGTTTTTGAGGTCAGCCTTTTGTCCCAATGCCTTATGAATCATAACAAGTTACAAGAATAAGAACAATTTTTAATAATAAAAAATGAATATTATTGAAGAATTTTTGATTGAAATTTCATTATTAAAAATCGAAAACCTGAATTTACATATTATCTGAACCTGAATATTGTTTTTAAAATTCATAATGCATGATTTTGTTAAGAGCAAATTGGAATTTCAAATGTACCGCCAAAAAGACCCCACAAAATGGCCGCTCCATAAGGAACACGAGTGTCATGACCTGTATTTATATAGACCTTGTTTGGGGTGAAAGCCTGAATTGTATATGCATATGAATGAATATGAGACTGGGCATATGAGTACTATGCAATGACAAATTTTAATGTAGGTCTATTCGTATTATTATTTTACTATTCAATTTTTGAACCAAATTCCAATGAAACTAACAGCTTCGACTTCTTCAATGATTCTGAGTCTCGTTGGCTATTCATGTCAATATTATTATGGTTTTATGGATTGGATTTTTGAATGAATTTCGACCAACGAACCTGATAACTCCGATTTCTTCAATGATTCAGAATATACTTGGCTATTCATGTCAATGTATTATTATTCTACTATTCAATTTTTGATCAGCGGGTTTAGTAAGGGGTACTCAAGATTAGAAGTAGCCAACGGTTCCCACTCTGGTTTCTCAAAATAGTGCATAAAAAATTGGTTCTATTTTTTATTAAATATTTCATTACATTATCAACATATAACTGTCTAATTGTTGAAACATTAAATTCATCAAATAGAAGGTTTGTCGGGAAAATCTGGATTTATCTAAAATAGATTTAATTATTAATTCTAATATATAGGCAACAGATTTCTCGAGAAGGATCTGGAAGTGTCGAACACGCCCGACCAATCACAGTGATTGTTGATTAGCAGAAAGTTTCGGAACGCGCTAGTCATTGGTCGACGGCTCCCTGCACCAATACTTGAACTTACTCGGAGAATCTAGAAGCCTGTCTGAATCTCTGCTCTGCGCCCCTCTAAAGGCCTCATTCATATTAATATCAACCAATTATTATTTTATGGATTGCATTTTTGAACGAATTCCGACCAACTAACCTGATAGCTTCAATTTCTCCAATGATTCTGAGCCTACTTGGCTATTTCTGCCAATGAATCATGATTTAATTGATTGCAGTCCTGAGCTATTAATGTCAAAAATTTTGACATCTATAATTTATTATTTATATTATTATTTATATTATTATTTATATTATTATTTATATTATTATTTATATTATTATTTATATTTATAATTTATAATAAATTTTTGACAAAATACATTGAATGTATTATCCAATTCTATTGTCCAGTCTATCCAGTCTATTATCCAATTCTATTATCTATTATCCGGTCTATTATCCAATTTTTGGAAGAATTTCGAGCTACAAACCTGATAGCTCCAATGAGCGGATACTTGACATCCCCTCCACACACGGTGCCGGTGAAGTCATCCATGTCGACAGTCCACACCATGGCGCCCCCGTAGCCGTTCTCCTTGACCCACCCCATCTTGTGGCGGATGGATCGCTCGTCGTCGAAGCCCACCCATTGGTCACCCTGCACCGCGTACGGCACCTTCATCTCGTCATCCCACACGTAGGAGGCGCCGTTGCGCAGCATTTCGCACACCTGGGGAAGGGGAAAAATTATTGGATTGAATTAAATTTATTGAGAAAAACAACAAAAGGTAGTAGAAAGAGAAGAAGGAAAATGATATGGCATTAAATGATTTGATGAATATCACATAAAATAACAAAAATATTTATGTTGCATTGGAATTATTGAGATAGAAAACAAAGAAAAAAACGGAAGAAGAAGGGGAGGATGAGGAAGAGAGGATGAAAATGGTTATGAGGCGCTATTTCGAATCATTTTGGCACACCTAAGCAAAAGAAAAACAATTGAATTGGAAGTAATTGAATTTATTGTGGAAAAAACAACAAAGAAGAAGTAAGAGAAGGATGAGAGGAATAATGAGGGAACAGAATAAGGAGGGAGAATAGAGAATTAAAGAAGAGGGTTTCGAGGCGCTGTTTCTGAGCACTGAGAATTTCGCACACCTAACCAGGAGAAAAACAATTGAAATGAATTAAGTTTATCGAGAAAAAAAAACAACAAAGAAGAAGAATGAAGGAGCAAGAGAGGGTGAATGGGAGAACAGAATAAGGAGGACGGATGAAGAATACGAGGGTAAATAAGAGACAAGAGATTGGAGATGATTAGTAGATAAATGAAGGTGATTAGATTAGAGGTTAGGGAAAATAAGAGACAATAGGTTGGAGAAGATTAGTAGATAAATGAGGGTGATTAGATTAGAGGTTAGGGAAAATAAGAGACAAGAGGTTGGAGAAGATTAGTAGATTAATGAAGGTGATTCGATTAGAGGTTGGTAGAATGGATTGGAGATCAGAAGTTTAGAGAGAGAAGAGGAAAATGAAGGAGAAGGATGGAGAGGAAAAACGATAGGTGAGAAAGAGAGAAGAAGAAAGGATTGAGGAGAAATGTATGGAGAAACAAAATTACAAGAAATAGAGAAGCAACAAGAATAAGTGAAGGCGAGGGAAGCTGCAACAAGATAAGACGTAGATGGGGGAGACGAAGGAAATAATAATAATAAGAAATTAATAAGGAGGAGAGGATGTAAATGGAAGAAGAAGTAGAATAGAGGAGCTTATTGGGAAAAAGGAGAAGAGAAAAAGAGATAACGAGAAGTAGAGGGACAGACAGAAGAAGAAAAAAGAAGAAGCAAGAAACTCGAAGTATTCAAAGCAAAAAGAAAAGAGATGAAGGTAGAAGGGAAGGGAAAAGGTGGCAGAAGTTGGAAGATAGGAGAGGAGAAGAATGGAATGATCTTGAATCCCACATATGAATATCTAAACAAGTGCATTGATCCGATGTATCAACTTCTCTGGGATTCCATTCTGATCAAAAACCTATTATAGTTTCTGATCATTTTTTAGGTTTTTCAAATCTCTTTCAAACCCCTTGCTACCTTACCCCTATTTTCCTCCTCTGTATATATATTTTCAGCCTTTTTTATTTTCCCTTTTCCCTAATGATTAGCCACAAAACTCATTCAATTCTTCCTATTTCAACCTCTTAAACCTGCATTTATCTCTATACTTATAAAAGGCTTTATCATAAGCCCTGACAGACTGAAATCACACCACAGCCCAAACTACTGAGCCTAAAAACTTGAAATTTTGCACGATTGTTCATGGTAGCCTGAAAACATCCACTAAGAAAGGATTTTCAGAAATTTGCCCCCCTGAGGGAGCTGGGGCCACCCCAAAATTTTGTACTTTTTAACCGCTCATTGCACAGCAAAGTCATGAGGAACTTTCTTGTTCAGCTACGAAAAAAAATTAGATCTATACAGAAAAATTTCGATCAGGAGCACAGGGGGGTCCAGGAGAGGGCATTTTTCGAAAATTTTGATGTAAAATCACACTACGGCTCAAACTAATTGTCCTACAGACTTGAAACTTTGCACAAATATTCTTCAAACATGCTAGACGCGCACTAAGAACGGATTTTGAGATATTTTGCCTCTAAGGGTTTCAAAGGATGAAAAAGGATCCTATTAAGTAAGGTTATGAACATGATAAGGTGAGTGCCATATGGAAATGAGATAATTTATTTATTGACATGTGATATTCTAACATATGTTGTAATCATTGGAAATAACAAAATAATATGATAGAAATTCAAAAAAGAACATCTGTTCTATTATTGCTTTCTACCTGATTCCACTCAACCTCAATAATATTGTTCTGATAATTGATAAATATGTTTACTAATATTATTATTATTGATATAATAAAAGTATTGTTTTAATAATTAATTATTATCATTAATATAATAATAGTATTGTTTTGGTAATCAATAAATATTTTTATTTTCACAAACTCTGTATAATTTATAATGGTGAATGTGAAACAGCTGCACTTAGTTTTGAACTTCGTTTTACTGATGCAATGTATAAGCCTACACGTGGCATGTATTATTAATTTTTCAGCTAGAACAGTTTTTTGAGACTGCTAAATAAACGTCTACAGTTTCATCAATGCTGTATCGGCAATATGAAAACGCATGCCGTTAATATGTCTTTAAATAAAGGTGTTGATATCTACTTGATAATTATTCTCTACCATTTTTATTTAATTGAAATTTCGGCGCTATCATAGTTTCACCACTATTCTTTTCCACAGTCCTATCTCTTGCAGTCGTTAACTATATCTATAATAATTATATAAAGTAAAGAGCTGGCTTATGCACGTACGGGATAGGAAAATTATGTTTGACGCATCATCACGTCTGAACTACTAGACTAATTAACTTGAAATTTTGCTTATAGATTCTTAATTAACCAAGGATGGTTATAGGCCTATTCTCAATTCTTCAAAATTCCATTATGTCTTCTAAGTTTTAAAATAGATCCTTGCGAAGCACGGGTTCTTGCTCGTCTCATTATATAATAAGCCAGTAAAACCCAGCCTCTTTAGTGCTCTTATCAGCCTTCCCTCCCTCTTCATCCAATATAGCGAAATTCTTTTTCAACCTCTTCAACTTGTATTATTTCATAATTTATAGTAAGCCAAAACTCTTCTACTAACCTCATAGTAGGCCAAAAACCCGGCCTCCTTGGTGTACTCCCCAGCCTTGCCACCTCCACTGGCGGGCGAGTTGACCTTGAACTGCTGAGTGTTGGCCAGTGTGAACGTGCGCCCATAGGTGGGCATTCCGATGATGAGCTTGTCCTTGGGCGCACCCAGGCGCACCCACATGCTGGCCGCATGCTCCACACTCAGCTGTTTGCGCCACTCTGAGTCGGTGCTGGGCGCATACAGGGGCGCATTGTGACCCGTCTCGCGTTCCCACTTGCCGTGGAAGTCGTACGCCATCAGGTTGATGAAGTCCAGGTAGCTGCAGAAAAGTAGGAAATAATGATTCATTCAAAACAATCAAGTAAACAGAAAGTTGTAGACTATTAAGATACGATGGTAGAAACTAAATAAATTGAAGTCGGAGTAAGTCTGATTAAAGGTTGGCGCACACAGATCGTCATCGGACGGACGGCACGCATCAGACGGGTCGATGTCAAACGAGGCAAACGACAGAAGAGTCCTGCGACAGTCGAGACCAGCGAAGGTAGAGACCGGCGACATTCGAGGCCAGCGACGGTAGAGGACTCCTGAAAAAGTGGCCTCAAATGTCGCCTGCGATAGGCGACAGTTGAGGCCGCTCTAATTTTTGTACAGCCTCGACAGTCGAGACCTGCGATGGCAGAGGACTCCTGAAAAAGTCGCCTCAAATGTCGCCTGCGTTAGGCGACAGTTGAGGCCACTCTAATTTTGTACACTCCCGACAGTCGAGGCCTACGACCGTAGAGGATTGTAAAAACAGTCCTCTACGGTCGTAGGCCTCGAATGTCGTCGGTCTCGACTGTCGCGCCCCCGCATCAGACGATTAGATTTGATGCATTGTTTTCAATTGGAGTGCGCATACCAATCAATACATCAAAAATTTTATCGTCCGATCCGTCCGATGCGTGCCGTCTGTCCGATGACGATCTGTGTGCGCCTACTTGGGTGTGATCACATTGAATGCGCTTATGTGCGAGTGCACGTGAGTTTACGCATGACCAAGCGCGTAGATTAGGAACAAAATCTGGATAGAGCTATAGGAACACTCGCACTTGAGTGAGCACTTGCTGGTTACGTTCAGTGTGAGTAGTGTTACAGGCAAGTCACAACAATTTGACAAGTCACAGGCTCCTCCCGTTGAGTAATAATAATATCAACTGACCTGGCTGGCTCAGGTCTGGTGTCAGAGTTTTCAGGTCGCAACTGATCAATTTCAGGCCTCTGACATGACCTAACGACTTACTTGAGTTACTGTATAAGTTCTTTTAACCTTTTTAATTTCAACCAATTGTTGCATAATAATCAACCAATAACGTAACTTGGGAGTAGTAAGGAAGCATTTTTAAGAAGGCAAAATCACAGAGAAACAATAGCGTAAGTAGATATCCCATGGTATAGGGCGTTTATGTCGCAACTTTTACTGTTATCTCAAGCCGATTACTGTTGATTATTGTCGAATTTTACTGTTTTGTTGGGGTGAGAGTGTATGAACGGCACAATATGAAAGACTACCAGTGTCACACAGCTTCACGGGAAAGATTCACATGAACTATCGGCTCTAGATAAACTCATGCTATTGTTTCTCTATGGCAAAATTCAATGGAGCAGCATCGAAAAATGTGATTATCAGCGAGGGAATCAATTATTTATTATTGACACTATAAAGTTTACTGGACTTCAATTAATTTCAATTTATTAAAAATTAATAAAAAACACACTTGTTGATCAGCACTTGCTGATAATAATCACATTTTTGATTATTAGCAATCCAGTTGAATTGTCCAGTTGGTTCTTGAATGAGCGTGAGTGATCCAATGAAGTTGAAGTGAAACCGGAATATGCATTATCATTGATTCATGAAAATATAACAATTCATCATTTTATTGTCCTGTTTTTACAGATCATCCGTTTGAATGAGTATTAATACACTCGGTAGACTAGGGCCCGGTTTTTAGGACACTTATTGAATGTAATGGACCATTCAACCTATAGATTCAACTATCCTAGAAACCAGGCTTTGCACTAGTCAATTCAAGGGTGTGATCACATTGAATGCGTATATATGTGCAAGTGCAAGTTTGGTTATGACCAAGCGTGCAGATGAGAAAAGAAATCTGGGAAGAGCAATAGGAACACTCACACTGAAAGCGTGCTCGTTTGAATAATATTTATTTCCTCGCTTATAATTTTCGCACATTTTTTCGTGAGGAATTTTTGAATTTTCATTTTTTTTTTGAATTTTGTTATCAGTAAAACATCTAGATTACCTATGGTTTATAATGGAATGAATATTGTGTGTTATAATTGAGTAAGTATGTACCTGGCTACAGCAGGCACATCATATCCTCCCTTAACATTGTCAGGTCCTACTGGAACAGCGGCGGTCAACAGCAGTCTGGGTTTCTTCACTTCCTGGGCTTCAGCTTCGAATGCCTCGCGCAATTCTAAAAGCAATAAGTGAATGTATGACGTTTGTTACAATACTTTGTGTTCTATGGCAATTAATAAATCAATCATTGATTATGAAAATCAATAGATAAGCTAGCTACATTTGGACTGTTGTATAAATTAGAATTGGAACCGTTTTGGGCTTAGAAGCCTGTAGTACTTTTATGTAAGTTGTGTAATTCTGAATGATTAAATAAATAAATAGATTGAGGATTAATGATTGATTGAATGGATGATCGGAATCGAAAAGGTTAAGAAGTGAGATTTACCTGGTGATTTCGAGTGGTAATATTTCAATTCACTTTCTCTATCATCGTTTCTTGGAAGATTAACCTTTATGATCCAATGAAGTTCAAATGGAGTTGGAGTGAAATCGGAGTATACAGTACATTATCCTTTATTTATGGAAATATACCAATTCATCATTGTATTGTCCTGTTTTTACAGATCATTCGTTTGAATGCAGCATCTAGACAAATCGGACTCTAAAATGAATGTGAATAAAAAAGGAAAACCTTGAATGGGGCATCTTTTGTTGCCTTGAACTCTGAAATGAATGTGATGCCTTGAAAACATACATAACTAATGTCCAGCTGTTTAGGCCTATGGACAAGAAATTATACTCCGTACAAAATTACTTTGGACTTGGGAGGGACATGCGCAGCAGAGAAGGCATACAGAGGTAGGGATAGAACGGAGGCGTAGTTACCGTTCTAAACGGCCAGCATTCTCTAATTTCTAGTGAGTATTCAAGCGCTCATGTTAAACTTACGGAGTTTCCTCTCTGGAAGCATTCAGTCGTCTGACTCTGATCGACAAATTGGCAACTGCGCTTCGACCTATGATTCTATTAATCACTGCAATTGGCTGATCTCCCTCCATTTCTCTGCGCCTCATATTCCTCCAAGTCAGAAGTAATTTTTTAGTGACGGTTGCACAAAAGCTGGTTAAAGCTTTCTTTTCGAAAAAGCCTTCTCTGATTGGTTCTAGCGAACTTAATCACGCTCAAAATTTAACCAGAGTTTAACTTAGAGTCGGAAGCACAAGGACTGTCAAGACGACAAATTACTGGCTCAGACATTTTCATTACGTCTCTTTCCACCAATTTATCTAATTTCCATTCAACAAGCATCTTTTTCGACTAAAATTGATAGAAAGTGAAGCTCTAGACGCCAGTTACTAAACAGACCAACGTCGACTTCTAACTTTTGTCTACTAACGTTGACTTGTTACTTGCTAACTAACCCCTTCAATAAACCATACACTAACGTTGAAAATGAATTAATTCAGAGCTCGTGTTTGCATATATCTGAACAATAAATATCTGTTCCTACACTTCGAGTGAAAACATGAAATAATTTTGAATTTGTATTAGTAATAAGTTACCTTTGAGCAATAAGACAAAGTTCTTCTTGTCGTCAGTTCCCTTGGGATACTCCCAGTCCATATCGAGTCCATCGAAGTGCCTTGCCCTCAGGAATGGGATGGCAGAGTAGATGAAAGTCTGTCTGGCGTAGCGAGTTGCTGACATGTCCTTGAATTTCTGAGTTCCGAAAGACCATCCTCCTGTTAATCAAAATGTTAAAGAGATGGTGTAACAACCGAAACTGGCCTTTCTAACTATCAATAAAATCTGTGGTTTTTGACAATTTCTTGGTCTTCTTATTTAATATGAATAATTACCACAATATCAACTTCTCAACTACACAAAAAATTGTTAAAAGAACATTATATGAAACAAGAACATCATAGTTAAAGAACATTAATGGGTTGATATTGTTGATAAATTTGAAACTCACTGGATTTCACATGATTAATGACTGAGTAGTCGATAATGAGTTACTGATGAATTACTAAAAACAAGATGAGCTACTAAATTTGATAGTATTTCCAAGTTGGATGGTACTTACGTGTTGAATGAAAAAATGAATGTCAGTAGAAAACGACTTACATGATAAATTACTATTGAGAATTTGGAATATTTTTGGGATGGACTATTTTTTGATGATGGACTAACTTGATCGATACTTTCGTGCTGATTTAAACTTCAAGAGAATAATTTTTATTTTGGAAAATCAAGTAATACGAACGAACGTAGGTTATCAAGACTTCTAATAAGAATGTATACTGATGAGAAAATAGGTTGGCTACCTTGAGTGATTTTTAGCACTATAGTAGAGTGATTGAAGTGAGTAGAGTGGATTTAGAGATAATAGATTTATAGATTTAGAGAACGTCTCTCTAGAGTCTAGATCATGATTACTAGTTATATTAAAAAATAGTTTATTAATCTCCTGAGATTTACGTGTTCATTTGGTGATAAAAGCTCAGATTCTCCAAGAAAATTAATTAAAGATTTTGAAAGCTCTTCTGGTGATTCATAGTGATTTATTGACCGGTAGTAACGTGCTGATCTGGAGATGAACGTTGTAAGTTAAAGTTGAACCTAATAGTGATAAAAGCTTTTTGGCTCTCTAAAAAAGTACCGTACGTGATGATTTGAAGATAGGAGTCCACAATTTTCTAATATTGAAGAATATTCTATCAGTCACTTGATACTTTTAGGGCATCTTACAAGTAATTGAGGTTCAGGCACTGAGTCAACTAAGAGTTCTATGATACAAGTTTTCTGATCAATTTATTTTTGAATAAGTAAAAAATAGATTCGTAGATTCTCTTATGCTGTCTAATACAATATAGATCCATTCATTCAAGCCCACAATTTTATTTAATTTGTGTATAGCTGTATATCGTGAGTAATTTGCAATTAATTTCATTGTTATTCAGTTCGAAGTGTAACTAAATGCCCATAAACGTTGTACTAAGCTCAAAATCAAGAATTTCACTCGAATAGAAAAATAAATGTCAGTAGAAAACAACTCACATGATTAATTATTACTAATGAACATTTGGAATATTTTTAGAATGGACTATTTTTTGATGATGGACTAACTTGATCGATACTTTCGTGTTGATTTAAACTTCAAGAAAATAATTTTAATTTTGGAAAATCAAGTAATATGAACGAACGTAGGTTATCAAGACTTCTAATAAGAATGTATACTGATGAGAAAATAGGTTGGCTACCTTGAGTGATTTATTGCACAATATTAGAGTGTTGATTTAGAGATAGACTAAACATCTAGATGTCTAAGATCATGATTACTAGTTATATTGAAAAATAGTTTATTAATCTTCCTGAGATTTACTTGTTCATTTGGTGATAAAAGCTCAGATTCTCCAAGAAAATTAATTGAAGTTTTTGAGAGCTCTACTGGAGATTTATAGTGATTTATTGACCGGTAGTTACGTGCTGATCTGGAGATGAACGTTGTAAGTTAAAGTATTCTAATAATGATAAATAGCTTATTTGGCTCTCTAAAAAACAACGTACCGTACGTGATGATTTGAAGATAGGAGTCCACAATTTTCTAATATTGAAGAATATTCTATCAGTCACTTGATACTTTTAGGGCATCTAACAAGTAATTGAGGTTCAGGCACTGAGTCAACTAAGAGTTCTATGATACAAGTTTTCTGATCAATTTATTTTTGAATAAGTAAAAAATGGATTCGTAGATTCTCTTATGCTGTCTAATGCAATATAGATCCATTCATTCAAGCCCACAATTTTATTTAATTTTGTGTATAGCTGTATTTTATATCGTGAGTAAATTTGCCAATTAATTTCATTGTTATTCAGTTCGAAGTGTAACTAAATGCTCATAAACGTTGCACTAAGCTCAAAACCAAGAATTTTCACTCGAATAAAAAAAATTTCATTCTAAACTATCGTTCAACAGGATCATCCTAATGAGTATCGTGCTAACCAAGAATGCTTTCACGCCAACCAATCAAATATTACAATACTTGAAAAGAAATATTACAATACTTGAAAAGTGCGTATCAAGTTTTAAGATTGAAGAAAAACTGCACAAACATTGAGGACTGAGGTCAACTCCACTTTTTTCGGAGAATGGGGTAGCAACCTTCAAACGTGTAATTGGTATTTCCAAAAATCATTTGGAACTTCAATGTCAATGGATTCTATTGTTATTTAGTTCGGAGTGCAACTAAATAATCATAAATTGATGTTGTAGTGAGCTTAAACCCAAGAATTTCATCCACATGTATTAATCACTTTTAGTACAGTGGAACACAGAACAGTATTTACCAAGAGCAAGCAGTGTCTTGAGTTTGGGGTTGGCCTTCTTATCTATTTACCTAACATTTTTGGAGTCCTAAGAATACGAAGCAATACGCAAAATAATCAATATGTAACAGTCTGTAATATTGATTTGTATATTTACCAAGAGCAAGCAGTGTCTTGAGTTTGGGGTTGGCCTTCTTGAGGTTGCGGATGCGGTCGTAGAGTCCGACCTTGCCGTCCTTGGTCTCATCGTTGGACTCGAAGGAGGACAGTTTGCCCTTCTTGAGCCAGCCGAACGCGAAGATGATGTGTGTGCAGATGTCCGGGTCGATGTCTTCCGGAAGGAACTTGCCAGTCTTCGGTCGGTACTGCGACCAGTTCGTGTAGTAGCAAACTACCTGTGTACCAAAATTTTGAAAAAAGTTAGTTAGAAATCACTTGCATCAGGAACATCATAGTTTTCCATAATATAATGCTGAATTATCATAATATAATGCTGAATTCATAAAATCAATATTTATATAAATTACTAAAATCATAATTAATAAAATTGATAGTTTAATTAATTAATTTCGTTTTAAATAAAATATGAAACTGAAAAAATATTATATGAGGTCCACGTTATGATGGCAGTATTGAAAGATAGTCAAACAATGTTCCGAACCTCTGTCTTGTCAGTGCCCTCTATAGACGGTAGCTGATACAGGTTTATTGATGTAATATCAGCTGTGCATTCTCGTTTAAAATATTCAATTATATTTTATTAAACAAAAAATTATATTCTCCGTTAATTTTATAATTAATTATCATTAAGATGTCATATTTTGTTAATTAATTATTAATTCTACATTGTTGAAAGTCGATCTGGCAACAGAGCGAAGCGAGAGAGATAGCGCTATCCGCTTTGTTGAATGATAAACAAGGATAGCAATATCATTGCTAATCAAACACTGCCATTATAACGTGGACCTTACTATAATATAGACACATTCCTAATTGTGTTTCAACACCTGGACACATGCAGCTTGTTTTAGGATTATTGAAATCCGCTGTATGAGGAACGAAGCTGATTGTAATTTGAATCTAAATTGGACTGGAGTTCTCCAATGGCGAAGGTAGTCTATATGAGAATAAAATAGTAGTGATAATAGCTAATAATAGTAGTGATTATTAGTGAAGAAGTGAGAAAATGAATTCATGGTCTGTCTGGGGTATGGGCCCTTTACTTGTTCGCCAACTTTTTAATCTTAAAATAAAGGTTCGAGAGCTAGTTCGAAAAGTATAGTGAGTTATAGCAACCGAAACTGGTCTCTCAAAATGCTCTGATACATGAGATGTTGTGACAATTTGCAAATTCGACTAGGATGTCTATATATATATATATATATATATATATATATATATATATTATATATATATATATATATATATATATATATATATATCAATAGTTAATGGTTCAGTTCCTCCTCGATAATCGTTTATGAATTATTTATTGTTTTATGCATCCTTACTATCCTTATTATCTGATACATAAGATGTTGTGAAAATTTGCAAATTCGATTAGGATATCTATCTCAATAATTCAGGTGTAATCGATTTAGTTCCTCCTCGATAATTTTTATGAATTCATTATTTTATGCATCCTTACTATCCGTTATGCATTAATTTGTGAATGAATGAGACATGTTATTGAATCAGTTCTCACTACTTTTATTTGCCCCAAATAATGTATTCCTTCCTTAAACTTATTGTTTTTAATGAAAAAGTCATAGTCGGATGGAGCGGAGGTGATGAGGATGATTATGATTATAAAAATATATGATATCATGTAAGAACAAATATGATGTTTATGTTTTTGAAGGGACGGATTTGAAGATCCAAAGGTTCAAAGAACCTCACACGTCAACCGAAGCTTATTGTGTGTCCCAAAAGTATGTTAGTTAGGCAAACCAATTCCTGTGTCCTTTAAAAGGTCCAGGAGTTTTTTCCCTCTAGTTCTAGATATGATGGCTCTGTCAATCATCATAAGCATATCCTTCTCAACCTCAACTCAACTCCAAAATTCTCCGTCCTCCTTGAAATATCAGAGCTGTCCAATCTAAATCGTATCGCGAAATTAATATTACAAACTAGGATAATTATAATTAGAGAAGCAATCCAACCAAGTCACACGAACTGCAAGACTGGATAACCTTCTGAGTGGCCGTTTCCTTGGCCCAAATTGCAGAAAACTCAGCAACTACTATTCCCGACCATTCAATATTGAATGTCTCAGTGCGCTGCTCCTTATGAATCTTATTGATGCCATCTCTATCTTCATCAATGAATTCATGAGCTTTATCAATGAATAACAGTGGTAAGATTTATATCTTTATCATTGAATTCATGAACTTCATAAATGAATAACTATGGTGAGATCTTTATAATCATCTATTAATTCATCCTAATCTTCATCAATTAATTATTAATTAATTCATCTATTAATTATTTTCATCAATGAATTCTTGAGCTTCATAAATGAATAATTATGGTGAGATCTTTATAATCATCTTTTAATTCATGAGTTTCATGAATGAATGACAGTGATGTCATCTCTATCTTAATCAATGAATTCATGAGCTTCATCAATGAGTCACAGTAATGAGATCCATATCTTCATCAATGAATTCTTGAGCTTCATAAATGAATAATTATGGTGAGAACTTTATAATCATCTTTTAATTCATGAGTTTCACGAATGAATGACAGTGATGTCATCTCTATCTTAATCAATAAATTCATGAGCTTCATCAAAGAGTCACAGTAATGTGATCCATATCTTCATCAATGAGTTCACTAGCTTCATCAATGAATTACAGTGAAGCGATCGTTATCTGGTCCACTTTTCCGGTGTTATCAGATTATTCTGCAAGTGATGAACTATCGTGAGAGAAAAATTGCTTCTCCAGGTTATATTCAGGCTGCAAGACTATTGTGAGAGAAAAATTCGATTGTGAGCAGGAAGAATAGATTTAAATTCTTATCTAGAGAGAAGAATTACATTGTGACCTGAGAGAATAGATCTAAATTCTTATCTTGGAAGAAATATTCAATTGTAAACAGAGAGAAGAGACCTGAATTCTAATTCTATTCTCTCTGTGAGCTGGTCGGAAGATGCGAACAATCTGTGACTGTGTATCTCTGTGTTCTTTGTAACGTAATATCCGTTTCCTGAATAGGATTGGTAGAGTTTGATGGGTTGGTTGTACTAGAGTAGGTTATTAGTGTCTTACATGTCAGCAACTGTTATGATGCATTTTCTTCCCGGGTTCATATTCAATTTTATTTCACGAAAAACATCAAAATTGAGAACATAATTGACCAAGCGAAGTGAGGTCTAAGATTCAAGTCGACGGTTTGGCATTTCTCTTAATGTTTAAATGTTTATTTAAATGTTTATATGTTGCGCATTTACGGCGAAACACGTGAATAGATTTCCATTAAATTTGACAGGTATGTTCCTTTTTTAATTGCGCGTCGACGTATATACAAAGTGTTTGGAAATTTTGCATTTCAAGGATAATATAAAAGGAAGAATGAGCCTCCTTCATACGCCAATATTAGAGTAAAAATCAGACTATAGAATTATTCATCATAAATCAGCTGACAAGTGATTACACACATGTGTGGAGAAGCCAGTCTATTGCTGTATCTCCATGTAAGGTCTGTACTTTCAATCAGGTACTTGTGGATGAGAATACTGCGTGAGGTCTACCGTTCACAGAACTGAGCTACACTCAAGCGGAATCCTCTCCAAAAAGATTAAGTATGTGGGTGATAGAGAGCTCCTTATTTGAACATTAAAAAGTAATATCTGAAGACGAGAAATTGATTTATCAAAATTTTCCAAAAGGGATCAAATTAGAGCTCACGGGTGTTGTTGGACCTATAGAGAGTTGTTGACCCTCTCAGAGTTTAGAGAGTCATTAAGGGTTGTTGGACAGTCTTTTTTGGAATATTAATATATTTGGACTATCAATCAACCTATATTCAACAAATTAATGCTTTTTCTCACCTTAATACCCATCATTGCTTGTAGAATGCTTCAAACCAACAATTTTACAGGACTTAACTATATATTTTCTCCATTATCCAGTCAAAAATAAGTTAATATTCAACGAAATTATGTATTCCCCACCTTGTAGCCATCATCGCTTGTAGATGGCGCAACTGTCGCCGACTTGCGTGACGCGAGCACTGATGGCGCTGACGTGACGCGACTGCGCACCTTGAATCGGTTCACGCTTGCTGACACCTCCTGGTCTTTGCTGAGACTTGTGCTTGTCGACGGCCTGCGTAGTCTTCGTCTAACTGCTGACAAAGCAAAACAGAAAAATGTTAGAGTCAACAGATCCTTGAAAAAGAACAGTGATGAAATAAATTGGTAGAATGAATAATTGGATAAAGTGAAAATGCCTAAAAATAATTGAAAGTTCGAATTTCGCCTCAAATGAGATTTGAATATCTGTAAGATATTTTCATTTTTAGTTTGGTAGCTCAAATAATATAAGTTCACCAAAGCTAACCATTCAACTGCCAATTATAATCCTTAGTAATTAATTCAAGATTTCTAAATAATTGAATGAATCCATACTAATAAACAGGAACATTTCCTCTTCATTCACTATGTAATTGTCTTGTTTAGCAATACCTGAGTTTACTTTCTCACACTACAATAACAGAGCCAGATCAAAACTCTGGTTACTGGTTGAAACTCCGATTAGATATAATCATAGTTTCCTCCCACAATTAGACATAATCGATCATTCGGTAACTCAAATCACAGGTATAATCTGAATGTAATTGGATCATAATCTCAGTTTAAATATAATCATCCGCAAATCATATCATGTAATACAGCTTTTTTCAGTTATCCACTTTCTTTTGCAAATGAAACAAGTTTTATAGCTTACAAGTTGACTGTGAGACGTTGTGAACTCTAATTCAACTCGCAATAATTATAAGCGAATCATTATTATTTCTAGAAATGTAACAAATTTTAGTAGAAAGTGGATTGGTTGAGAAGTTGTTGTAACAAGTCTCTTCCTCAGTAGTCGAAGCAAGTAACATGACTTGAATAAAAGGCCTTTATTTAACAAAGCTAAGAATAAGAAACAAAAAAATCATAAAAAACATTTTATATGCATAATTAATTACTCAAGGAAATAAGAAAACAAACTAAGCCATTCAATTTTGGCATAACCGAGAAGGTTGTCAGCCAAAGTAACATGACTTTTAAGAACAACAAGATTTAAAATTAGTATCACAATGAATTTGTACAATATATACAATGAATACAAATAATAGTAAGCTCATTGACATTAGGAGATACGCTCATGAATTGTATGAACAACGAGATAAAAAAATGAGTATCACAGTAAATATCAGAAAATGTAAAATATCAAAAAATACGAATAATAAACTCCTTGCCATTAGAAGATACACTGCAGAGAATAGAAGAAGGTGAACTGAAGAAATTAGGAGATAAGCTCCTCTGTGTAACTTGCAAGACGCATTAAGAGTTACTACTCTTTTTAAATATAAGCAGGCTGTAGAACAGAGTAAATTAATGAAAATGCATTTATTCATCAATTCATAGACAATATATACGGTACAATCCAGGTGGAAACATCAGAAATTCGCCCAAAACGCCTGTACTGTATAATACAGTATTTTTACTTTCCTTGCCCTATTACCATAGGTAAGGAAAGTATTGCTTTTCGAAAAAAATTAAGGTACCACAATATTTCTAAATTTCTATACGTTTCAAGGTCCCCTGAGTCCAAAAAAGTGGTTTTTGGGTATTGGTCTGTGTGTGTGTGTGTGTGTATGACGGAATTCTGTTAACGGAATGACTTGAAATTTGGAACGTTAGGTCCTTACACTATAAGGATCCGACACGAACAATTTCCATCAAATGCAATTCAAGATGGCAGCTAAAATAGCGAAAATTTTGTCAAGAACAGGGTTTTTCGAGATTTTCTCGAACGGCTCCAACGATTTCTATTAAATTCATACTAAAGATAGTAATTGATAAGCTCTATCAACTGCCACAAGTCTCATATCTGTAAAAATTTCAGGAGCTCTGCCCCATCTAAGCAAATTTTGATTTTAGATTCCCAATTATCAGGTTTCAGATAAAATATAAACAAGAAATTTCAAGTGGAAAAGATTGATCATGAAAATCTCTACAATTAATGTCTAGTAACATTTTCACCTAAAATTGAAAATAAGCTTGAAATACGAGAAAATGTGATTATTCAATTGGAAACTGTTGATTCTATTAAATCATTCACTATGAAGAGATAGCAGACCTCGTGTGTCTCCAGTGCAATTGCCCTGTCACCAACTGGCTCAAATCTTTGAATAGTAGACTTGAGATGCGCGGGAACACTAGCGTCAGGTGAACAATTTTCATAACGGCAAGGAAAGTTGTGTGAGTGCGCCACACCAGATTTTTTAGTTATCAGTGGTGATTTAGTGAAGTATTCTAATTTAATTTGGTTTTCAACTATTCTAAATTCCTAGTTTATAAATATTTTGGACTCTAAATTGGATAAAAATCATGAAGTGCAAACATAACCTATTTTCGGACAATTTCTATCTAAATTTGGGGAAGGAACAGTTTTGGGCTTCAAGCCTGTTGTTCCTTTCCCAATCATTCATAGTTGAAAATGATAGTGTATCTATCAATGTGTAAATAAATAATAATAATAATAATATAATAATAATAATAATAATATAATAATAATAAAATAATAATAATAATAATAATAATAATAATAATAATAATAATAATAATAATAATAATAATAATAATAATATAATAATAATAATAATAATAATAATAAACATGACTATTTAAACTGTGGAAAGCGAGAAGTCTTCATGCAAGTTTAAGCATTATTATGGAAGCTTATCATCAATAATTATTAATTCCTAACAAATTAGGGGAAATATCAGACGCATAGAAGCATCATGATTTATTCTGTAGTTATTTTATCAATTTGTTGTTATGTTATTTCCATTCAATTAAACATATTCATTGAAACAAGTGACATACAACATTAGAAATGTAAGAAGCAGTGAGCCTCAAAGTTACAAGATACAAGTCACTTTCAGCCATTATTACGAAATAATCATCAATCATTTCGACTGCAACAGATCAGGAAAGAAAGTAGATATTAACATATCCGAACAAGCCACACAACCACATCTATTAACACTGTAAAAACCTACCGGCGTAAAATATCTTGAACTACCAGCTCCCATGTAACTTTTGCTACAATAATTATTATGAAATCAACATCATCATCGATCATTGATTTGCAAGAAATTAGGGAAGAAAGTGGATCTATCCAGATGTTCTTGTTAACACATTCCTCAAGTCAACTCTACGTTAGCCTTGTAGCTTGTTTCCTTCTGAAGTGAGATTCAATTTGAACTGTCAGCATTGGTTGAATGGGGAAGCAGTGATGCTACTTATGAGGAATACTGACAGTTGAAAATCAATCAGATTATAGTCAGATTCACTTTAAACTGTCAGCATTGTTTGAATGGGGAGCGTTGATCTTATTCATGGGGAATACTGACAGTTAAAAATCAAACTCGCAGTTAAAGATGTAGTGAGATTCAGTTTAAACTGTCAGCATTGGTTGAATGGGGAAGCATTGCTGTTTTGTACAAGGAGCACTGCCAGTTCAAAATCAATCAGATTATAGTTAGATTCACTTCAAACTGTCAGCATTGGTTGAATGGGGAAGCAGTGATGTTTTGTACAAGGAACACTGACAGTTCAAAATCAATCAGATTATAATCGGATTCACTTCAAACTGTCAGCATATGTTAAATTATTAGCATTGATGTTATTTATCTAAAATTCTGACAGCTCAATGTCAATCTTAATATAGCGTCCACTGTCAGCATTCCTCATTAATATCATCAATTTCCTCACATCCATCCAATGCTGACATTTTGATTTGAGTCTCACTGTGAACATGATGTGAATTAGTGTTGTTAGAATTGAAACCGACAGCCGTTGGGTAGGTACTTAGTGGGTGACTTTCACTGAAATGGAATCACTTTCATTAGTTACAGGTTTTGTCTAGCGGACTACCGGTCTTTGCTATGAATACTTTCTTCTGCGTGTCTGCGATCCTGACCTTGTCAATAGTAACGGAAAACTTGTTGGAGAGGATTAACGGATTTTGTGGGTCTTCATTTCTTCAAATGATAGTTCTTATGATGATGGTTTCTTAATCAATTCCGAACTGCGATGCATCAGCTCACTATTTTGATGTTTTATATGCAGTTATAAATTTATCTCGGACTAACCTATGTGTAACCTTATCTAAATTTGGGAGAGGAATAGCACAAGGTTACCTTATTTTTCGCCCCCTTTGCGTAACCTTATCTTAATTTGGGAGAGGAATAGCACAAGGTTACCTTATTTTTCTCTCCCTTTGTGTAACCTTATCTATATTTGGGAGAGGAATAGCACAAGGTTACCTTATTTTTTCTCTCCCTTTGCATAACCTTATCTAAATTTGGGAGAGGAATAGCACAAGGTTACCTTATTTTTTCTCTCCCTTTGCCTAACCTTATCTAAATTTGGGAGAGGAATAGCACAAGGTTACCTTATTTTTTCTCTCCCTTTGCATAACCTTATCTAAATTTGGGAGAGGAATAGCACAAGGTTACCCTATTTTTCTCTCCCTTTGCGTAACCTTATCTAAGTTTGGGAGAGAAATAGCACAAGGCTATCTTATTTTACTCTCCCTTGGTGTAACCTTATCTAAATTTGGGAGAGGAATAGCACAAGGTTACCTAATTTTTTCCCTCCCTTTGCGTAACCTTATCTAAATTTGGGAGAGGAATAGCACAAGGCTATCTTATTTTTTCTCTCCCTTTGCGTAACCTTATCTATATTTGGGAGAGGGATAGCCCAAGGTTACCTTATTTTTCTCTCCCTTGGTGTAACCTTATCAAAATTTGGGAGAGGAATAGCACAGGGTTACCTTATTTTTCTCTTCCTTTGTGTAACCTTATCTAAATTTGGAAGAGGAATAGCACAAGGTTACCTTATTTTTTTCTCTCCCTTTCATTTCTGATGATGTACTCGTATGAATGAATGAATAAAGAATAGAGTTATATGCAGTCAATAATGGTGAATCTAATCTATAGTCAATTAGTGAATCAGTGAATTAGTTGACTGCATTTCGTTATATGAAACATTAAAATGGTTCATGTTGATTCTTATTATTTGTTCTGATCAAAGTATCTTGAACGTATAGGTTATAGATCGTACCTCTGCACAAATTATTCCCAATTTGTGATTGTTTTGAATAGGGATCTTTGTAATTTATTTTGGTCGAAGTCTATTTGATCATTTCAATGTATGAACCATCAAAATGATGTATTGATTCTCATTATTTATCCTGCTCAAAGTATCTTGAACGTATAGGTTATTGAACGTACCTCTGTACAAATTATTCCCAATTTGTCAACTTGTGATTGTTTTAATGGGGATCTTTGTAATTTATTTTGGTCGAAGTCTATTTGATCATTTCAATGTATGAACCATCAAAATGATGTATTGATTCTCATTATTTATCCTGCTCAAAGTATCTTGAACGTATAGGTTATTGAACGTACCTCTGTACAAATTATTCCCAATTTGTCAACTTGTGATTGTTTTAATGGGGATCTTTGTAATTTATTTTGGTCGTAGTCTATTTGATCATTTCAATGTATGGAACATTAAAATGGTGTGTTGATTCTTTAGTCTATATTTATTCCGCTCGAAGTATCTTGAGCGTACAGGTTATTAAATGAACCCCTGCAGAAATTAGTCCCATTTTTTACTTTACTTGCCCTATTACCATAGGTAAGGAGAGTATTGCTTTTCAAAAAAAATTAAGGTACCCCAATTTTTGAATTTCTATACGTTTCAAGGTCCCCTGAGTCCAAAAAAGTGTTTATTTTTTCAATTTGTGATCGGCTTTGATGGTGATATAATATGTTATTCATATCAGTCTTGGTATCTTGTAACTCGAATATTCTTGGTTTCATTCATATTGTGACTATAATGATCAGAGGTATTGTAGGTTAATGTTTAGATTATTGCAATTATTATTTATTATTAGAAACAATATTCTAATCACCAGGATCAATAATTCCACAGTTCCAAACAGGCTGTGATAACACACCAGAGAAAATAGTCTACGAGAGTTGAAGAAATAGATCACTATCTGGGATAAGGTTTCGATTATTGTTGTAAGATGATTCTCAATTATTTTTGTCTACAGTTTGTCAGGGCGAGTTTCTTCTCCAATATTCTTTAACTTTTTGAGTTACACGAATGGCGTTATATCAGCCCCTTAAATAATGCTGAGAAATACACAGAAAATATTGGAATAGCCTGTTGCTTTGATTGAACTAAAATTTGGGAAAAGTTTAATAAATTTTTGTACCGTTTATTTTCGAGTAGTTCAACTTTTTCTACAAGTTTCACTTCAGACATGGACAAAGATATACTACATAGTTACACTATAAATAATGACCATGCTTCAGAGCAGACTGGCTCTCAAAATAAGAACTATACCTCAATACTTGGAATCATAAACTCTAAAATCCTAATTCTTGAAGGCTCTACGACAGCTTTGAATAAGATTTTCCCTCCAGCTTGTGAAATTGAAATTGTTTGAATACAACATTAGATAACGTATAAAAAAAGGAATATCCAGTTTAGAGCTGCAAAGAAAAAGATAAAAATTAATTGTTTATTGACAAAACATGACCAAGCATTTTGTCCCCAACATAGACCCAATCTTGTTTAAAAGATCAAGCCAATAAAATTAAGTTTTAATGCTCCATAAAACAATGTTGGGGTGATTTTTCGATGTTTTATTTTTCTAAATCGATTTGGCAATTTTCCCTTGACATTTGAATAAGATCATTGGGTCATTGATATTTTTGTCTCAAACTTCTCAACTTGAATCGGTTACTTTTTCTATTCAGAATACTGAAGTTTAAAAGGTCAATACCATACCGAGATACGACGATGTCAAGATTATCTCCAAGATTTTGCAATGAATTCATAAATGATTCAATTTTGAATACAAGTTTGTATAGTAGTTATTTTGCTCCTAATGTGGCAAGTTCCAGCAAAATTTAGCATGATTTAATTATGCGGGCTGTTGGATTACTGCTATATGACTTTTCGTTCAACTATAGTCGCTTACATTATAAAATCTCAGTTCCAATTATTCTGATTCAAACTGGTTCATTCCTTCAATATATTCTTCGTCAAGCAATTTATTCGTCAAGTAGTTTATTTCAAGTTAATAAGAACATCTAACAGTTCATTCTAAAAAGATTTCTTATTTGATTCTGAATCCAGCTTCTCTACCCAATCAGAATATATTACATCAATTTTACTCTCATTAGTTTTCTTCCACTTCCCTTGTTCTTTCTTCTACAATTGGTAATAGGAAATTAATGCTTTCCAAATAAATTTAAGGTAGCCCAAGTTTATGTTTTATGGTCCCCTGAGTCCAAAAAAATATTATTTTGTTGTAGTTTCTGTATGTAGACCTACGTGTTTACTGGTTTTCAAATAGGTAGTATAATATTCTTCCATTCTTTCTCATATCATTCATTTAGTTTGCGCGGTTGGGCCTGCTAAGTTACTCTTCATTGGTTATTTTCCAGCGGTTCTCATAACCATATTTGGAATACTGAGGCGTGTCTTGTCTATCGGCCAATCGTAGGGCTTCACCCGTACGATATTCTAATGCTCAATGTTTGAATTTTCAGTCCACTAGATAATGATAATGGTGTAATATCCTGGAACAACTTCTTTGAAATCCACCAATAATATTGTATATGATAAAGTTATGATTGTATTATGATAAATGATGAAAGATAATTAACTTACTTTGAGTTGTGTCTGTTGTGTGTGAAATGGCCACAATTGCGAAACATACTAACAGTGCCTGAGCTAATCTCCTTTCTAACATCTGAAACAAATAAATTTATCAAATTAGAAAAAAATATTATTCATTATCAACTCATATTGCAATGGACTATTTCTCTAATAAACTGTTACACTGTGTTCAATAAACTCTATAATTGACCGAGCGAAGTGAGGTCTAAGTTTCAAGTCGAGGGTTTGGAATTTCTCTTAATGTTTAAATGTTTTTATGTTGCGCATTTACGGCGAAACGCGGTAATAGATTTTCATGAAATTTGACAGGTATGTTCCTTTTTAAATTACGCGTCGACGTATATACAAGGTTTTTGGAAATTTTGCATTTCAAGAATAATATAAAAGGAAAAAGGAGCCTCCTTCATACGCCAATATTACCGTAAAAATCAGACTATTCTTCATCATAAATCAGCTGTCTAGTGGACTATAATACTACCCGTTCAAAAACATCGAACATCCTGAAAATATATCTTTCCATTAACGTTAGTAGACAGTTGATTATAATACTACCCGTTCAAAATCATCGAACATCTTGAAAATTGTATCTTTCCATCAACGTTGTAGACAGTTGCAGCCAGACCTGATAACAGCGCTCACACTCACATTCCGGGACGACACGTCACGGTACGATATAGGAGAGAAAGCTCTATGTTTATTTAGGATTTCTTCTAGACATTTTTAATTGATAAATTATTTATTAATTTTAGAGAAAACATAACAACAGGTCAATGTAACTCACTGAGCGCGAGGTCTACTGTTCACAGAACTACTAGTACAAGTATGAACTGGTGAAACCTGTTCACCATTCATACAAGCTAATATTGAAATTCATCGATTTATATTGCAATCGAATATTCTGTAAATAGTTTAAATATTTTTTAAAAAGTTTCACACGTACCAAACCTGTTGATGAGTCATACAAGCTCATTATTTCTTAAAAAAAATTTAATACAGTAGTCTATATTGAATTCTCTCAATGTGATAAGATTCAAACCAAATTAGCAATAAAATATTCAATGGAATATCATATAAATCTCTCTATCTTTTGAATCGTTCACTTTTCATTTGCTATTCTCCATTGGTACTCTCTATTCTCTATTTTAAAGTAGGATTGATTGATTATTCCAAGTAACTGGGATTATCTTCTGTCTCCTTTTTCAAAGACTCGTCCTTTGATTTCTAATCCTTGAACATAATCATCGCTCTTGAACTAATTCTAATAAATATTCAATGCAGATGACCCATCCTAATGCTCCACGGTACAATATCCTATTGAATTATTGAATGAAGCCTAATTGATTAGTTTTATGCTATTCATAGAGTCCTTGTGAGCAAGTAGTCTCTCTTTCTGCAAATCCTCCACTATTCATTTTTGAATGTGACCACTTTAAAACATTCCACTAATTCTACTTTTCTTTTTGTTGTTGTAGCTGATGCTCTTCTTCTTTTCCATCGTCTTTTTCTTCTCCTCCTCCTTCCCCTCCTTCTCCTCCTCCTCCTCTTCCTTCTTTTTCTACGTCATATGTGTTCTTCTCCTTCTTCTCTTGAGTTTTTATATTTCATCTTCTTCTCCTCTTCCTTTTCCTGTGTTCTTCTTCTTATTATTATTCTCCTCTTCCTTCTCCTGTGTTCTCCTCCTGAGTTATTCTTCTTCTCCTTTTTCTCTTTCCTCTATTTGATTTTCTTCCCATTTTTTCCCCATTTACTTCTTTGTACCTGAACGTTTTCTCCATTTTACTGTAACCTTCTTGTCGTTTCTAGAACAATCTCTTATCCTCCATCTTCTTTTTCTTCTCCATTCCTCAGTTTTTTCTTGTGTAATTCTTCTCTAACTGTCAGGCACGCTAAGTACCTCAATCATTTCCAATCAAGAAACAAATGATGGAATACTGGTACACCAACAGATAGTATTGCAGTTTCTAATTCTCATTAAATTAAACGTCATTTTCGTCCTCATCTCCATCTTTTATTCAGTTTTTCTTGTATAATTCTCCTCTAAGTCTCAGGATCGCTAGGTATCTCATCATTTCCAATCCAGGAACAAATAATGGAATGATTGTACCTGACCAGAGAATATCACAATTTCCCATTCTCATGAAATTAAACGTTATTGTCCTTATACTGGAGCATCCTATGTCCTTCACAAGAAAAAATACTTCAGATCCAATCCTTTTTCTCCTGTCATCTCACTTCTTTTCAATCCAGGTTTCTCATAGATTGAAGAAGACCTTCGATTTTGAAAGTAGCTTGAAAAAATTTCAAGAGTAACGTACGCTATCAACAACCTTTATCCCTTTCTAAAACTAATAATTGCTCATCAATGATGATTCAAATTCAAATACCTGATTACCTTTTGATGATTATATTGCAGAATTTTGAATACAACACGATTGTATCAAAGTGTACTTTGGTTAATAGCAGTGTTACAACTTCACACCTGAGCAAACGCTCAATAAATATTGTTTTGTAATTTACATTGGATGTGAATATCATCAGTAGCTTTTGAGTCTTTCACATAAACCAATCATATAAAACATAGAGGAACGGAATACCAGTATCTATAATCTGTGATAAGGAGTATCCGATATGATAGTTTATGTTAGGATGAATAAACCAATCTTGAAACTTATTGAGAATATGATTTCTCACACCAATATGAATAAATCAACCATGAAACGTATCGGATATAATAATTTCTCACAAGAGAATGAATAAACCAATCATTAAACTTATCGAGAATATGATTTCTCACACCAATAAGAATAAACCAATCATGAAACGTTTCGAGTACAATAATTTCTCACACAACCTTGTTCCAGTATGGAAACAAACTGGGAAACATTGAGGCTTACTATCATGATCGTCCATAATTTGTCTTGAAAGTGCATGATTTAAATTATGGAGTCATGAAGTGATGAAAGTAAGCAGAGACGTTGCTTTATTAGAAGATGCTTAGTTTTCTAAGCACGACTCACGGCTTGAATGAATGCTTTGATAAGTTCAAAGCATCATCAATTATTGCAGAATCCTTTTCACAAGATGATTTTCGTTGTTAGATTAGAAATTTATAAATTTGATAAAATATGCACATCGTCTGTTACAGGTTTGATGTTTGGTGTTGTTCAACCCAAACTACATAAAACACAAATCAAAGGCTTTCGCCAATTTTGAGATGAGAAATTCATAAATTTGATAAAATATGCACATCGTTTCTCACAAGCTAGAAGAAGCTCAATGATGATAAACCGAAACTACATAAAATACAAATTAAAAGCTTTTGCCAATTTTGAGATTGGAAATTCATAAATTTGATAAAATATGCACATCGTTTCATACAAGCTAGAAGAAGCTCGATGATGATAAACCGAAACTACATAAGATACAAATCAAAGGCTTTTGCCAATTTTGAGATTGGAAATTCATAAATTTGATAATGGACATAGTTTGTTACAAGCTTGATGCTCGATGATCTTCAACCCAAACTTCATAAATTCAAATGATAGGCTTTTGCCAAATCCACCGATGAGAATCACCACAAATTGTCAGTGATCCTTATAGCTAACACCAACGCTACCCGTTTAACCAATACTGACATTGAGAGGTAGATAATATCTTACTGTACCCAAGATATATTAATAATATATTTTTCGCGAACAATAAAAAAGGTACTTGACCTAAATATATCGAACATGATATTTTGCCTATAAGCTTAGTTTCAAATGGAAGATGTTCACCAGAGATTATTGTTTATTGCAACCTGTTTTGAAAACACGAGTTGATAATATGTATTTGCATGTTTATCTCATTCTTTTTCAACGAGTGTTAGCACAGAATATAGCATATATTTAGAATACAGCATTTATCTTGTATTCTGTGGTGTTAGTTATATATTAAAATACTTGTCAAGAATAGGTTACTGTATTCATTTTATTTAGTTTCTACGATTGTTATGACCTACTTCAACCATTTTATGAAATTCAACTCAAGAGAAAACTGTCTGCATTATTTGAATGGGAAGCAGCGATGTTATTCACTAGGGATGCTGACAGTTGAAAGTGAATTTCACTATAGATATTTTATGAATTCTCCTCTTCACTCACTGATATAACATTTTCGCGATTAGTATCAGATTTCAGTAGTCTATTGGGTACTATTTGGTATTCTATAGAGCTAGGTGATATTATGCAAGAGGAAGGTTGAGTTGTTTCTAGTTAGACAGATTTCACTGCATGATATTTTATTTTATTGTTGTACCTTTCCACAGTTTATTGGCGGTATCAAATATAAGTGGATTGGCATACAAAATGCTTGTTTCTTGCTGGAAATATTGGGATATATATTATTTCATCCTAGATGGTTTTCTTCTTTCTCAAGAATTTATCCGAATACGGCAATGAAGTAAGTAGTATCTAACTTAAGATGAAGAATAAACTGGAAAACACATGGAAGAATAACACGTCTAAGGGCTGTTTGCACAGTAAAAGCTTAACTGAATTGAATCAGTTGGTGGCTTAAACTTCAAATGAATTATAGTATAACAAACGTGACTTGATAAGCTTGGAATTATGATCCAAAGAATAAGAACACCTACACCCAGTTGCACAAAAGTCTGTTAACTTTTAATCTCGATTAAATGCCATGAGAACCAATCAGAGAAGCATTCAGAAAAACATTCTCTAATAGGCTCTCTTGGAATTCAATCATGAATGAGATTCAACAAGTTTTTGTGCAACCGGGCCTTAGAACTCTTCTTAGATGGTACGGTAATTGAAAGAATGATTCAATCCCAATAATGCTCAATACTTATGAATATTACAATGATAAATCTTGTTGATTAGAAAACTGATAACCTTATTATTTGCTCCTGTTGATTAAAGATCTCCCTTGTATCAATAAATGGAGTGATTGTGTTTTGTGAGTTATAGCTTGTCTAAATTTCAGATCATGACCCAGCACTTGCTGCTACCTTTCGGAGTAACATTCATCACAAACTGTCAATGTCAACCAATCAGGAGAGAGTTGCTGGAGTTGGAAATTTGACCCAACATTTGCTGCCATCTACTAGCAGAGTTATGAGTTGGATTATAAATTGTTGCCATAGAATGAAACAATCTTTCAAACTGATTTACTAATTCAACTATATCCGTTTAAGTTTTCTCTGCTTTGCCTGATCAGGAGGGGGTCAAGAATGAATAATTGTTATCCAAAAATTGTTCCCAACTGACGTAATTTTTATTGTTATTGACGTAATTTTTAGTTGAGCTGTTCTTCAAGCAGAGTGTAGAATTGAAAGGAGACTTGAGAATAGATTTTCCTACTAAATTAACCGAAGTACAGTAGTCGTCCTGTAGCTTTGCCTACGCGACCTTGAACCGGCAGATAGGCAAGGTACCCCTCGCGGGGTGATACGCATGCCGTTGCACTTACTTATACTTGTATACGTGCGCATATTTCGTTAGCGTGTGGATATTTTCAAAGTCCCTATTAAAACGCGTTTTTGCGTGTGCGATTGTTTTACTTCTTTTTTTCAGGAGCCGGTAGTGATTACTATTTTTCAGGTAGTGGATAATATTTTTCAAGTGTAGCTGTGTAGCCTACTATGGCCGAAATTCAGACTAAAATTGGTGGTAAAGTGCTGCATTCTCAAACATACGCGTAACTTGAACGCTCTGCAGAATCTCAGCGGAAAGACCTAGTTACATGATTTTTTCTTTAAAAATAAATTCAATTAATTCTCTACATTTCATACGCGATATGTATACACAAAAAATCAAAAACAAAAATTTTTCTCGATACGTAACTTTTTCATGACATGGAAATTTGAAGTTGTAAATTTTTCGACTTATATACCTCGTTCACACTGAATCGTTGCTCGAATTTGAACTTTATTGACATTATTGGTATCCTCCAACAATTCTCATGATATTGCGGAAATTTCATTGATTTCTGATGACTAGTTCGAGAGTAACTGTTTTGGTAATGAAATGCGAACATTATTTTCAAGTCAAGTCAAATTCTTATTAAATTCCATTTATCTTCGGAATGAGTGAATTTACGTCAAAAGTCCAAAGGACAAAAAAGATGCGTCATGTTTAGTTTCATGGTATTTGATTGATTTTGGAGCAAAATTAGAACATTTTTTAAAATGGTCAATGTTTTTGAACGGCCTGTATCGACTTCTCGTGGCCCTCCGCCGCCGATAGGCAAAGCTACAGGACGGGGACTGTACAAATGTTCAACAGTATGATCATGGAGCTGGTCTTGTTTTCTATTGGCTAACTCATGACTAAGCAATGGATTTTATCTTCTAGAACGCTTGGTAATTTAATCTGAAATAGGATTTTTTCAATATATCCCAACAATCTACGATTCTAGTTAGTGTTTATATAATTGAATGAATCGTATTAATCAAAATAACTGGGTTGTGAAACTTACAAACTCCACAATTCTTAAAAGTGAAATGTAACCTATTACCTATAACCACAGAATACAAATATAGCAGAAGTTATATTATAGAATTTTTCTCTGCTATAACCATAGAGAAACAATAGCGTAAGTAGATATCCCATGGTATGGGGCGTTTATGTCGCAACTTTTACTGTTATTTCAAGCCGATATAGTACATGTAATTCTTTCTCGTGAAGCTGTGTGACGCTGGTAGTCTCTCATATTGTGCCGTTCATACACTCTCACCCCAACAAAATAGTAAAAATCGACAATTATTATCAACAGTAAAAGTTGCGACATAAACGCCCCATACCATGGGATATCTATTTACGCTATTGTTTCTCTATGGTCTATGCTATAACCTATATACCTTTTAAGAAATGTTGCTGTTTGTAAAATTTGAGAGAAGAGCAGTTTCAGGTTGAGCCTGTCGCTCTCTTCCAGTCTTGTATTAATAAAGGAGATTCTCCCAAGCGAAACTCTATTCACCTGTTCCCTTAATGATATTTCATCGTTCTAATTTAGAAGTATTCTATTAGCTGAATATACATCATAGTGGCAATCGACGAGTTTCTGTTTCTCCCTCAATATAAAACTAATGTTAAAAATCATTAAATGACTCATTCAATTTAGAAGATCCAACAACTAGTATAAAAACTAAGCAGAGTAATAAAATTAATAGACGATTGTTATCCAGATCACGCCAGGAAATGAGCTTACATCAATAAAAAGAATCATTTTTCAATGTGTGTGTGAACCTTCCCGTATCGTACCTATAGTTTTAAAAGCATCCATCTAAATCAGGGACATCTGCGTCACGAACTGTGAACGATGATTAAATTTTTGTTACATCATTTTCAGATCATGAGTCACGTTGTTTTGTCTGTACCCTTGTTCATCCCTTTAGAGCTAATCTACTACTGTATACTAGACTTTACTTCTTCTGTCTTTTTCTTGTTCTTCTCCTCCTTTCCATCCTGCTTCTTCTCCTTCTTCTACCCATTCTGCCTCCCCCTCTTATTCGATTCAACATCTTCTTCTTCTTCTCGTTGCTCTTTCTCGTGTTCTTGCCGTTGCTCGTGTTATTCTTGTTTTTTCACTTCTCCTTCTCCTTCGTCATCTTCCTTCACCTTCTTTTTCCTTTTACTGTTTTCCTTTGTCTAATCTGTTGCATTTCCTATACACCATGAGCTTTATCACGATTCTTACCTCACGCTATTCCACCATGCTTGTACTTCTGAGATACCGTGACATTTGCATCATATCTATAGATTCCATAGCATACAACTCCACATAAATATCTATAGCTGTGACGTCACATCTTTGAATTCCAGCTGTTCCATTGTCATTGACGTTAGGAATTTATTGGATGACTCCGACGAACATTGCAGACATTTTTATGGGACGATATCGGATTGTTCATGATTTTGGTTGACTCATTCATTGTGGTAGATGAGTCAATCATTGAGTATTTTTAACTGATGTAGCTGAACGGAGTCGTGAGTTGATCTCTATTCTCTATTGATCCATGCAATAAGTACATAATCAAAATGATAAGGAGAGAAAAAATAAGGTAACCTTGTGCTATTCCTCTCCCAAATTTAGATAAGGTTACACATAGTCCGAAATAGGTTAATTTATTCATGTAGTTCATCACTTCATAAAATTCTCAGTCCTTCATTATTTTCACAAAGTAGAATTTTAAATTCTATTAGATTGAACAGTTTATGTTTGTCAAGTTCCGTTTAATCTAGTGGAACAAGGACATCAAAATATCGAGAGTTCAATAATCGATGTATGTGTAACTGGTTTACTCATATCGATCTTGCTTGATAAATCTGTAATAGAAGAAGCCATAGTGAGGTCCTTGTTATAATAGCAGTGGATAAAGATAGGAGAATAGCGATGCCGATGCTCTGCATTAATTAATTATATTTCTACACCGTCAAAAACATAATTGACATCGTTGTGGACCTAGAAAAGGATAGTACCACCGGCTTTGTCGAATGATAGATAAGGATAGCAAAACCAAAGTTGAACAAATACTGTCATTATAACGTGGACCTCAGTATAGTTAAGACAGGATGAGTTTACATCAATCTAGGGCCGGTTGAAGCTGGATCCCCACATATCAGTATCAGTGAACGAGACCGGCGAAGTGAAAATATGATTCCAATGAGTTCTTATTGGACTATTCCCACTCAGACCGGCTTAGCGAGTATGAATCGTCCCATAAGAACATAAAGAAATAGTTTTCTTTCTACTGTCCTCCACAGTAATTTTATTGAATAATTATTTTGTACAGCCAGCTTCACTCACGTTGATTTTAGGAAGTACAATTTTATGCTGTCGTTATGAATTCTACTGGATTAAACGGAACTTGACACATATAATCTGTTTAATCCGATAGAATTAATGAAACTAAACAGAACTTGACAAACGTCATCTGTTTGACATCATCTGTTTAATCTTATAGAATTTACAAAGACGGCAAAAATCGTACAACCAAAAATCAATGTGTGTGTAGCTAGCCTATCTTGAATCATTAACTTATGAAAAAATATTGTCTACTCATTATCATTCAATATCGGGGCACCGAGCTTCGATCGTTATTTATTTATAAGCTATCGATAAACAGAACACAATTCTTGAAAATGATTGGGGAAGGACTAACAGTGTGTATGTGTATGTTCCATACACTTGAATTTAGGTTCAATTTTCAGTCCAAACATTTGAAAATAAAAAAGTTTTAATTTAGATTGTTTACAAACCAAATTGAATAACAAAATAACACTCACTAATCACTTAAAATTGTCAAATAATCATTAACTTTGAAAATCTTATGATATATAATCTAGTTTAGATCGATTATCGTGTCTTTTCAACAAATCACATTATTTTCATCAAGTCGACTAAAATTTCTAGGTAATATTTCTCGCTGATTGATCACACAGCTGGAAATAATTCTGTTTCTCTCCCACACACACACACACACACACACACACACACACACACACACACATCTTCTGTTTCGACAGACGACGAAATTATCATCTGTTTTTCCAAGGATGAATAATTATTATCCTTTCCATGTCCTTCAGCGATTTTTCCCAGGGATGAGACCTAGTGCAATCGAATTTTTATATCATAAACCTACTACGTTCCAAATTTCGTGAAAATCGTTAGAGCCGTTCTCGAGAACCCTTGAACATAAATAGCCATATAAATAACCAGATATGAAAATAACCAGATAACCAGATATAAATAGACTATATTTACAGAAATTGCTTGCTTAATATAATAGGATTCTTTGTATACGGCACCAATATGATTCGAACTTCTTGAATATTTTCTTCATCCTATTTTATTCCATTCGGAAATGTCAATAGAACGGTTTGCGGAGCAGACAAGTGAAAGGTATTTAGAATGCGTGACAATCACGGAATCAGGAAGGCTGAGACGCCTCAATAATAAATTGACGGCGCTGTAAATCTCCTACAAGTTCACGGAAGACTACTCTTCTACTATTTGCGCTAATCTCTTTCCTATTTCCAGTTCTGTTCACTTGACATTGTCTTATGCTTGAGCTTTCTATTATATCTCGATATCAATTAAAATATGTAGGCTATGTTACATATGAAGATTATAATATTATAACAGTAGTCATGAAGCTAAAATCTCTTCCCTTTCCACCTTTCTACAACTTTTTCTTACTCACACATGTTTCTTAGTGCGAATGATAACCTAATGAGCTTTTTTCTTGTGCATGGGTAATGGCAATACCTACTTTTACTAAGTAATATTGGTAATGGAGAGTTTGTATTGTAAAATAAAAACAATAATGTAGAGTTTGTAAAGTGTTGGTAATGAAGAGTGAGAGAATGATTTGATAAGATAATCAACAAAGATTGGAGAGAATCAACATTTGAATTCAGTTATTGCAGCTATGGTGAAAGTGATATTTCCGAGCTCAAAATATTAAGTGATTTTATTCTATACTAGCTTACCCAGCGATCTTCGTACCGCAAAAAGTCAATGTATCTCATGTCACACTTGACTTTATTTGGTGAATCATCCGTGAAATTGGAAAACTACTTGACAGAACGGCATGAAATTTGGTAATTTGTTGTGTGAATATTGGAGATGGTTTCTGACCAGAAATTTTAATAGGGGGGCTCATTGAATCATTAGTGAAATTTATCCGACAATCAATATTTTCATTTACATCTAAAAAATACGGACTTCTCATGTGCTTAAAACTACCGTTTTAATACCAGTAGACAATTTTATCACAGAGTGACGTGTTTATTACAGCTGGTAAGTTTAGATGCTAAATCATATTATCACAACATGATGTTGAATCATGATGATCTTCTCGGTCTATGTTAGCCGCTCGGCCGACAATATTTCGAAAATATATGTCTGTAAAATGGATTAATATATAATCATTATAAGCCCCCCTATTAAAATTTCTGGTCAGAAACCATCCTCAATATTCACACAACATATTGCCAAATTTCATGCCGTTCTGTCAAGTAGTTTCGAGTCTATAGGGAACAAACAAACTAACACACAAACAGACATTAATTTTCATATATAGAGATTTTGTGAATATTTTAAGTTTGTTTTATGTTTTCACGGAAGTCCTATTATCAATCTATCTAAATTTGAAATTCTTTGTTTTATTCTGATTTGTAGTTTCAGATTGAAGATTGGTGTTGAAATTGAAGTGGACACAACCTGCATAATATTTGGACGATTTCTGACAAAATCAGAAAATAGAAGTAGTTTTGGGCAATAGCCTTTTTCTATTTTTCGACTATTGTATTGTTTACTGTATCCAATAGATAAATAAATAATCAAACATTCATGTCTACCGAGGCCCGGTTGCACAACAGCCGGTTAAATTTTAACCGTGATTAATTTCACGAGAACCAATCAGAGAAGGCATTATTAAAAGACGGCTTTTCTGATTGGTTCTCGTGGGATTAATGACGGTTAAAATTCAACCGACTGATGCGCAACCGGCACTATTAGAACTACTTTACTTTGTCCCAATTTTTCTCTCTCACAATTCCATGTGGTTATGATTATGAATCTGTCTATGAATTCCTTTATCAAGTTTTAAACAATGATGGAGGAATCCATCAAACAATGTTTTTTCTTGATTTTTCAAGTGTATAAATATCACAATATACTTGATATTGTACGTTAATCGGACATATCAGCTATAATTAGATTGTATGAACATTTAGACTTCCTGCACTTCTTGACGTATCAAATGAGAATACATCTTCTTCAAAACGGCAACCTTCTGTTTATTAAACATCTCAACATCTGTTGAATCATTCACACACTCTCCAGAAAAACCCATTGTGATACTGATTCATCCATAACTGGGTCATTTCCTATCCCAGATAATAACAAGAAGGATGTGCACTGGTGCATGAGAGATGCTAATGCTGTAATGAAGTGATCAAGTGATAATTGCATCAATGTGAATCACTAGATTGTACTGGAGCATATAAAATGATAATGCTGTAATCAAGTGTTCAAAGTGATAATTGCATCAATGTGAATCAGCAGATTGTACTATTGGCAGCAATGTCTCTATTAGGATATTTCTAATATAGTGAGGTCCACGTTATAATGGCAGTGGAGAGAGATAGGAGAACAACGTTACGAACCTCTGTCTTGTCAATGCCTTCTATAGATACAGGTGGATGATACAGGTTTATCAATGTAATATAAACTGTTCATTCTCAATAATCAATTATATTTTATTAAGCAAGAAATTATATCTTTCAATGAATTTCATAATAATTATGATAATAATTATGAAAATTCATTATGAAATTATTGAGATTAATACCATTTTATCAAGCAAGAAATTATATCTTTCTATGAATTTCATAATTATGATAATAATTATAAAAATTCATTATGAAATTATTGGAAGATATAATATTTCTTGCTTAATAAAATATAGTTGTTTATTGAGAATGAACAGCTAATATTACGTTGATAAACCTGTATCAGCTACCTGTATCTATAGAAGGCATTGACAAGACAGAGGTTCGACAACGTTGTTCTCCTATCTTTAGATAACATATTTTGTTAATTCATTATCAATTCTACTTTGTTAAAAGACGATCTGGCAACATAGCAGAGCGAGGTAGTTAGTGCTTTCTTGAATGATAGACAAGGAAAGCAATTCCATTGCTAATCAATCACTGCCATTATAACGTGGACCTCACTATATACGCCTACTGATACATCACTCATGATGTGGATCTACATGAGAGCATCAGGAAATGAATTGTAGTCTATAATATAGGGAATTCACGAATGACGCACCATCACGTCATAGACTACTGGACTGATTAACTTCACATTTTGTATATATAGATTCTTAATTTACCGAGGATAGTATAGGCCTACTTTCAATTCATAAAGATTTCAGTACGTCAAGTTTTCAATTTGACTCTTACGGAGCACGGGTTACCTGTAAAGCAATAATAGTGCGGAAAATTAAAATTGTGACCTTCTAAATAAGGAATTCATAGTACAGTATGAAAGTAATAAAGTCTGAATATGAAAGTCACAATTTTGTGAAAAGTGAGATAGAAGGAAAGTTTATGACACTTTCATGTCTAAAAAAAGTGAGATTCATTGTCTAAAAATGTCGAAAAAAGTGAGATTTTAGAGAGATTCTTTAATTTATACTGTGAGCAATCATCATGCTTCATAGATAACATCATAATCTATAACTTTCAATAATATCATTATCCAATATCGCGAATTATTCCACAAATAATACACTTATGAAGTGTAAACATAACTATTGAATGGAAAAGACTAAGAAATTGTCAAAAAACCACTGATTTATTGATAATTAGAAAGACCGGTTTCGGTTATTACACCATTGTCAATCTCTGATAAACGTCAAAAAACCACTGATTTATTGATAATTAGAAAGACCGGTTTCGGTTATTACACCATTGTCAATCTCTGATAAAAGTCAAAAAACCACTGATTTATTGATAATTAGAAAGACCGGTTTCGGTTATTACACCATTGTCAATCAATTCTCTGATAAACGTTTATCAGAGATAAACGTTCAATCTCTGATAAACGTTTATCAGAGATTGACAATGGTGTAATAACCGAAACCGGTCTTTCTAATTATCAATAAATCAGTGTTTTTTTGACTTTTATCAGAGATTGACAATGGTGTAATAACCGAAACCGGTCTTTCTAATTATCAATAAATCAGTGGTTTTTTGACAATTTCTCAGTCTTTTTCATTCAATATGAATAATTACCACAATATCAACTCCTCAACTACACAAAAAAAAAAAATGCAAACATAACCTAATTTTGGTCAATTTCTATCTAAATTTGGGAAAGGTACAGTTTTGGCTTAAAGCCTGTTGTTCCTTCCCCAATCATTCATAGTTGAGAATTATATTGTATGTATTTATTTATTTATTTATATTTTTTACAAAGAAGCACTGATTGGGAGAGAAAAACTAAGGATACTCCTTGTACTATTTCTCTCCCAAATTTAGATAACATTTTAAAAGTCCAAAATAGAGTTATGATTTCACTTCACTAAAATGCAGTCCATTTTCACTCAAAAACAACGAAATCTAAGATTTTTTAATTTTGACGGTTGAAAACAGAATAAAAAACAAAAATATCACACTCAAATCATCATTAATTGGAAAATTTTTGAGTTATTTTACAAATTTGAGCCAATAAAAACACAACATTCAGCACAGCTGATCATTTTTTTATAAATAAAAATCAATGTATAAATAAATAATGTAATGCTTGCCATCCAATCGATGCTTTGATTTGCTTTGAAACAGTTTGAGATTATTCTCAATGTACAGTACAGCTTCTTCCCCAAGGTATCTGTATATAGCTGTATACTATCCTGATATATACTGTATACTATCCTTGCTTCCTCCCGAGATCAGAACAAACTTCCACAACAAAACCACCTAATCGTCATTCTAATTAGCCTAACCGTCAAAAATTCACAGTTATCCTAATCGCACCAGTCACCTAGAAGCGTGTGACTCAACACAACAGTAATTACTATGCATTATGCAACCGGCCGCATTTTATTCCATAATAATTGGTTGATCCTCAATCTGCACTGTTCCTTCCGACTTGTAGACTTTCACTATTCAAGTTTTTTCTTTTCTTTTAAACTCTACTGTTGAACAGATATCACGTTCACGATGGGTAATTCGGCAACGATAATTTTGTCTGTTATTAGAGACATTGTTATTGTAGCTATGCTATTATCATCATAGCTTTGTTATTATCATTATAGAGTTGTCAATTTGAATATATGCTATCATAAGAGTTTGCATGAGAAGGTAGAGATTTAGCACAATTTGGCAACACGGATATTTTCTCCAAGTCTCAACTTATTCTATACAAACAATGGTTTATCTCTTTTCTGTATAGGGCTACTTGTAATATAAATATAAAGAAAATAAAAATCTCAGTACCCTTTTTTTAAAATATTTTATCACAACATGTTTCGCACAATATGTTTTATCACAATATGTTTTTAAAAACATATGAATAAACTAACATATGATCAAAATAAGAATCTTCCAGTAGTATTTATTTATTTAATTCATATCACTTGAAAATGGCATAAATGACCGAAACATGTTGTGATAAAATATTTCAAAAAAAGGGTACTGAGATTTTTATTTTCTTTATATTTTAAACAATGGTTTGTTTGTAATCAAAACCATAAATTTACTCTGAACATTAAAGCTTTGTAATCTCTATAGAGTTGCGGAGAACAATGAAATTACAATTATTCTTCATCGGTACCACTATAGTCATTGGAAAATAAGTTGAGAAAATATCTGTGTTGCCAAATTGTTCGAAATTTCAATCTTTTCATGCCAGCTCATATGATAGGATATATTTAATTCAACAGCTAAGTTGGTACAGAGTTGCCAATTTGAATATATGCAATCATATGAGTTTCCATGATAAGATAGAGATTTAGCACAATTCGGCGACACGGATATTTCCTCAAAGTCTCAACTTATTTTATACAAGAAATAGTATAAATAGAAATAAAAATCTCAGTACCCTTTTTGAATTATTTTATCACAACATGTTTGAACATTCATGCCATCTACAAGTTATATGACTTCTATAATATACTGAGATTTTTATTTCTATTCATATTACAAGTAGCCCTTAACCGAAAAGAGACAAACAATAGTATGTTTAAACTCTCAGTACAAAGATCCCTTTGCTTTGTTATATTTTCTGCCGGTTTTTTGTACTCTATCCAGTAGTTTACTTCATACAGTTCTATCCAGAAAAATTACAGATAGCATCGCCATCCATTTTCTCTACAGTTCTAACCTAATTGGGAAAATTCGATCGAAAAATTAGTAGAACCTGTACATTTAGGATCGCTGTCCTTTGTGTCGGTACAAGCCGTATGTAATTTGGTTCAGTGTAATGGGACTGTCATTAGTTCTATACAAGTGTTTTAATGGTATAAGAACTGTGTTTCAAAAGTATAGTTATATTCTCATTGTCAAAACCTTTTTAAAATTTCAAAGAACTGAATTAATATTGGCATGAAAGCAATGAAGACCGTCTAGAGATGTGTCGCCATTAGAAGATACCATAACAATCACTTATCACTCTTCCAATTATGCCAATCGATGACACAACAGTGTAGTCTTCCATTAATATAAAATTATTATAATAAAACAAGGTAATTTACTGAACAAAATAGATTAGTTGTTTTCCATAATTGAACAATCAAGTATCCTTTCTTAAATACTCACTCCATCAGAGGTTTTTCATGCTCTTTTTTCAGAGGTTTTTCATGATCTTTTTTCAGAGGTTTTTCATACAATCTAGTATCCTTTCTTAAATACTCACTACATCAGAGGTTTTTCATAAATAATAATATCCATTAATAATAATCGAGAATAGATTGTCTTTTTCTCTTTAGGGCTACTTTTTAATAGAAATAAAAATATGAATCTAAGAACACTTTTTTGACGAAATCTATATATATAAAAGCGAAATGGCACTCACTCACTGACTGACTCACTCACTCACTCGCATAACTAAAAATCTACCGGACCAAAAACGTTTAAATTTGGTAGGTATGTTCAGTAGAGGAGCACTAAGAAATCTTTTGGCAATATTTAAACTCTAAGGGTTGTTTCTAAGGGTTTAAAGTTCGTCTTTCAGCATGTATATTCTTCTTCTCCCTATCTCTTAATTATAATTGAAATTTCCATATCATATGTTACTATAGAACTATAATCTAGATAGAGTACCTCTTCGAAACAGTTGTTAACTGGCAACTAAATTAATAATTTTGTCAGGTTGGCATTAAGTTGAGTTGACTTTGTTGGGTTGGCACCAAGTTGAAGATTTAAATGCATTTATCTCGGAAAAATTGATTGGGCACTGCTACTTCAATCCTGGGAATATTATATTACTAGCAGTCAGGCTCGCTTCGCTCGCCATATCCGTTTAGCCAGACGTTTAGTCTGGATCCCCGACTGGATCGTCCTAACATATGATAAAAATGCTCAAATGAAAAATGCAGGCGAGCGAAGCGAGCCTGCTGATCTCATTTTGGACGGTCCTAGACGGATATGGCGAGCGAAGCGAGCCTGACGGCTAGTAATTAAATAAGGGTAGACGGATAGACGGATAGACGGATAGGGACGGCTAGGGACGGCTAGACGGATATGGCGAGCGAAGCGAACCTGACGGCTAGTAATTAAATAAGGGTACTCAGATTTATATTTTAATTTATATTGGGAATAGATGTATTTTTCAAATATGGGTCTATTCATAGCTCACATTTACTCATCACTGCTTCCACTTCGAAAATGTTTACTGACTTTCTAATGTTTCAATGTTTCAATGTTGAATGTTACACAGTGTGCTCTCAATCCAAGCACAAGATGAAGAAGTACTAAGTATAAACATAGAGAAACAATAGCGTAACGCTATTGTTTCCCTATGGCATAACGTTGTTCTTTACTTTGTATCTAAGGCTATCATACAACCTGGACCACCAATAATATATGCATATCACAAGCAAACTACAAAGCTTCTCTAAGTTCACCTGTACAAACAGAAACTGAACAATTCTTTCACACCAAACAGTTTCAGGTGTCATTTGCTCAATGAACTAGACCACCATACAGTTCCAATCACCTTTCACCCATTCATTCTGAAGGTCTGTCAATGAGAACCAACAACAAACACCAAATGCATGATTAATGCTCACTTGAGAAAAACGAAAGCAGACTGACTGGATATTTCTGAAGTTTGGTGACTACTTGATGAAGGTGTTTGACTGTCGTGTGATCCACTTCAAACTGTCACCGTTCCTCTTATTATAACATAAATACGTCATGTCATTCAACCAATAGTCTCAAGAGAAGACAGTGTCAAGGAAGTCCCACTATAGTATACGTGCATGTCCACAGTTAGGCTAGGCACACACCAGTTAGTCAAGACAAGACAAGACATGTTTAGTCACAATACTTCAAATAGTTGTTCATGAAGACATGTCAATTGCGATGACTAAACGGTGTGTGTTGCTTCATAAGCAACTATGTGAAGTATTGTGACTAATCGTGACTAGTCTTGTCTTGACTAACTGATGTGTGCCCACCCTTAGGCCATTAATACTATTATTCACATTAATTAGAATGGTAGTCATATTCATGACAATGCAAAGGGATTTTTCCCTCACCACTTAGAATTTAAAGGACGCATTTCAAATGCACAGCGTATCCTATGCTAATTGATAAAATTCAATCGTATTTCATATTTTAATTTAAAGAATATGTTACTGTGAAAATTCTGACTGATGTATTTCTGAACCATTTTGAATATCATTAATATTAGAAACGCGTTCATCATCTTACTAAATCGCATGCAGAGGATCTCTCTTTTCTCGTAAATATTCAGCACCAAATGACCACCAATTGCCTAGGCCCCGTTTTCTATGTGGGTTTACATATAAATGCATATTAGATTCAAATACAAGTAAAAGTTGCAGATTTTTTAAACAAATAAATACGTATTATCTATATTCAAATTACAAATAGAGTTGAAACCAATCCAACCTTCTGGCTATTTGAATTCAAACTTTATAGCTTACGGACTGTTTTCGAAGCGTTGCACTTGGCAATAACATATCACTTACATAGTAAGACCAGGTTCAAACTGACAGCATTTAGTTAAATGAGACGTATTCATGCTATTTACCATATACTCATTCAGACTGACTATACACATCAACTATCTGACAACATTCAGACTGACATTAACTATCTAAGTTCGGGGGACAAATAGTTTTGAATTAATTGGGTTCAATTAATCATTGTTTTGATTTTGTGCATGTGAAAATGATATGAATGTATAGATATTCAGGAAGAATGCTGGCAGTTTGGAATGAATTCCACTGGGAAGGAAAGTGAATGTCCTTGCAGAAGATGTTATTTGTTCACAATTTTCTATAGTAAGATTCACTCTCAGCTGTCAGAACTGGTTGAATAAGAAACATTTTTGCTTCTGATGAGGAATTCTGAGTGAATCTCATATCTATATGTAGTGAAAATTGGTTCTACTATCCCTATCATAAGAGGTGAGAGTGTGAGTTGGAACAAATATTAAGTTCAACAGAGAATGAAAATCGAACTTCTAAATTAAAATTATAATTTAAATCGAAACTTGTTTCTTGAAATGGTTAAATAAATCAGTTGTTCAAATCTCAAGTCGCTTTTAGTCAATTTCAAGAGGAGAATTTCTCACACTAGAGAGTAGTATATAGATAAGATTAGATGAGATCTTTTTATTTATTCATAATAATGTATAATACGGTATACTGACTTGTAGACTAACTATTCACAATTATTGAATAACAATATTCAGTTAATTAGTAAAAACAATATGAAAACTTGTAGTACCCTTTATTATTGAGAACTTTAAAACATTACAACGACTAATTTCGACCATAGCTTAGATCATTTTTAAGTTTTCATATTGCTTTATTAATTTGTACGAAAGTAGACCATATAAATAGAGTGTTTTCAGTTAATTAGTTATATATCCAATAGTATTCAATAAATACTACCAATACTAATCAATGAATATTACAAAGTGTAGATAATAAATTATTGGTCGGAATGAAGATTAAATGCAATTAAAACTACGATAATATAAATAGAAAGAATCACTAGCACCCTCATCCATTATTTCATTTTAGACATGACTAGTTTCGGATATTTTATCACATTCTGGAGTGTCAAAATTGTATTCAAACTTCAAAAAAGCCCTAACAAAATACTTAAACGATGATATAATATCGTCTTGCATCTACATAGATCAACGGAATAAACCCTCTGAAGATAACCGTTATCAAATAAATTGTTGAATAGCCTACCACAAGAGCCAATGAAAGAAGTGGATGACGTCTTTAATCACGGTTAAATTTTATTGATGTACGAGCAACCAAGCCACTGTAGTGTATGTAGCCACACTGTTTCTCATAACCACTATACTCCCCTCCGCTGTTCACTAAAGACTTCGTTAGCATCAGAGGGATGAATGAATCAGTCGTACGGTACGTTATTCGCGAGTTCATTGACCTGTCGCGCTGTTCGTATTTATGAATGAATTTACATGTAAAATTACGTTTCGTGTCATAAAACTAGTTAATTATCGTTCAATAATCAATATTCGATCATTATCAGTGATTAGAATCGGGTGAAATGTGATTTTATAACGGAAAATAAGTTGTCAAATTTGTTCAAATAGCGTACCAGTTTCAAAAACATGGTGAGTTATTTTATGTGATAATTATATTATTTTCCATGTATGACCTTTATTTATGCTCATAATTTGATAAGATACATATTTTGATAAGATTATGATAGATGGTGGGAGGTGGAAGAGAGTTTTTGGGGTTAAAATGACATACATTTGAAAATTGGGTCAACATAACCTCAAACCTTACAAATACGACAAGACGCTGCAGGTGTTAAAGCTGACCTTCGGAGATGCATTGACCTATTTTAATGCTGATGTACACTTACCGATTTGATGTTATTATCGATGTATATGAATGTTTTCTGAGGTCCTGACTTTTCCGTTCCCATTTTGATGGTAGTCGGTAATGAAATACTTTTGATTTATTGAATTTCATTAAATGGAGGATACATTATTATTATAAATTACTTTATTATTACATTTAAAGGGATGTAAAATTGAGTGTTAAGTTTCACAGGCTATGTGCCGGGTGTACAGAAGTCGGTTAAATTTTAACCGTGATCAATTCCACGAGAACCAATCAGAAAATTCGTCTCATCAAAAAGGGTTTCTCTGATTCGTTCTTGTGAAATTAATCTCGGTTAAAATTCAACCGGCTTTCGTGTAACTGGGCATATCTCTTCAAGAATTTTCTTATCATTATTGCTGCTTTACGTAAAATCGGAGCCAATTTATGATTTTGGACTATTATAAAGAAAAGAATGACTGATTTACATAATTTAGGAAAATTCCCCAATCATCTATTTACAAGGGTTGTTTTTTAAGTGGAAAGCTTTCGAAGAGGTTTTATTTCAGCTGAATGACTCGGTAGATCGTTATAAAAATTTTACCATAAAATTATAATGTATTGAGCCATATTATTTAACTTCGATATTGTATACAAGGGTTGTTTTTTCAAAAGGAAGATTTTGAAAGATGTGCTTGCATTTCTGCTAGAAGGCTTGATAAAATCAGCCCTAAACTTTTACTATGAAATTATAATGTATTGAGTCGTAGTCTTTTTACCTTCAACTTCCATTTATATATACTATGGTCGTTTTTTGAATAGAAAGATTTTTCAATGAGAGTTTGCATTCTTGCTAAGAAGACTGATAATTCCCTATTATTTTTCCTACGGCTTTATAATGCATGTAGTTATAGTTTTGTAACATTTATCATGCATTTATCTATACAAGGATCGTTTTTTAAAATGAAATACTTTAAAATTGATGCTCACATTTTTGCTAAGAGATCTGATAATTCAGCCCTAAACTCTTACTATGAAATTTTATTCGATCCAGTCATATTTTTGTAACATATTACTTGAATTTATGTATACAAGGGTCGTTTTTTAGAAGAACGATTTTGGAATGAATCCTTGCAGTAAAGGTGAATGAATTCATTATTTTCTGCCCACAACTCTATGCAATTATAACGTATTGTGCGACAGTTCTATAACATTTAGTTACTTGCACTCATGTGTACGAGGGTCATTTTTTTAGAAGAACGATTTTGAAATGAATCTTTGCATTTCTACTGAGACAAGCTGGTAGTTCAGCCATGAAGTTCTACAATACAATTTTTCTGAATACAGTAAAGATATTAATTGTAGATCACAGCTTATTTTATGTTCATGTATACAAAGGTTGTGTTTTTAGTAGAAAGATACAACAATTATTCATCCCGCTTTGAGAAAGATGTTCCAATTTCAGCTGAATAGCTTGGTAATCGGCTCTCATATTCCACCACATAAATAAGTGAGTTCAAGCTCTAAATTAAAAATTCAAATGCCGCATTCAAAAGAGTAAATTAGAACTTTATAGAGAATCAGAATTATACTTTCAAGGAAATGTAAGATCTCAATTGAAAAATCAGATTCCAAATCTAAAAGAAAAAATTGGGACGTCAATGTGATCGTGGTTGTAATGTTAAGTTGTAGCAGAGAAAACTATTATATATAAACTGATATAAAATAACTACTATATATAGAATACTACCACCATAAAATAACTACCTAAAACTAATAACTACTACTCCTTATTACTAATAAATACTATAAAAAACTACTCTACTACTATAATCATAGAAAGCTACTATAAAGCTACTATTATAGAAAACTACTATAAACTGCTGTATTCTGTGGTTGTAGCGTTAAGATGATCATTGATTGGCGAAAGAAGACGATCACTTGGCAAATCATGCTTCTCGATCACGTGCAAGAAGCATGGGAAAGGTCGAAAAATTGTAAATTTGCATCAAATTGTACGTCAAGTCGGTTGATGTGTCTCACATGCCTTACATGTAGATCACGAATAAAATTCGTGAACCAACTTCAACTAAATGTCATTGAACCCTCCTCGTGATAACTACCTGCTTTAGTTCAATTTAAATATTACCTGCATAAAGTTCATATTATATGTACTGTATAGGAGAGGATGAGAGGTCTATTTATATGAAGATATATTTGTATGGTCTCTTGCTTATAGAAGTCAAGTATACGAAACTGTCAGCAATCCATATGAATAACATAAATACCTCCCATTTAACTAATGCTGACAGTTTAAAGTGAATCTCACTAGTTATAATGATATACAAAAGTTTTCAATATAATATATATATATATATAGTTATATCTTATACAGATCGCTGATATAACCATAAAATATTCTACAGTAAGATGAAATGTGAGTTTTATCACATGAAGCTTAGTGACTGGATATATCAAGCTTGATGGTAAATCAAGGTTCATGTTTATCAGGGAGCTATAAATTGTACCAGCTTGGTAATTTGATGAGAAGGTGTTTATTACTCTAGTTTTCCAAGTTGATTAACTAGTAAATTGTAGGGTTTTTAGATGTTTGGGAAGATGAAGATCCATATCAAAATAAATTGGGAGAGGTTCATACTTCAGGAAGTCTTCCAAGTTAATTATTGAAAAATCATGGGACATCAAATTGATTATTAACTATAATTGGAAACCGTAACAATTTTTTTAATTAGAGCCAATTGAAGGTGAAAATTGGAGTGAAATTTCAGTTGACAATAAATTGTGAAACTTAAATCCTATACTATTGAACGAGCAATTTCTGTTTATATGTTTAGATGTCTATATGTTTGTATTTCACCGGATCTCGGAAACTGCTCTAACGATTCTCACGAAATATAGTAGGTTTATTATATAAAAATTCGATTGCACTAGGTCTTATCCCTGAGAAAACTCGCTGAAGGACGTTGAAAGGATAATTATTATTCATCCTTGGAGAAACAACTGATAATAATATTCCGTCGTCTGTTGGTGATGGAAGTGAGTGAGCGAGTTCATATGTGTGGGACTGCGTCAAAATTATGACTCAGCTGTTGAACTTTGTAATCATTCAATCAGGTACTTAGTGCCGATTGCAAAAAAGCCGGACTATTTCAATCCTGATTAATTCCACTAGATCCATCTTCTTGAAATGGTCTTCTCTGATTTGGTTCACGTGAAATGAATCAGGATTAGAATTTATCGGCTTTTGTGCAACCAGGCCTCTGTGAGGGAAATTTTTTCATTCCTCGGGGAATTAATCTCAATTTACTGTGATTAGATAGAACATTTCTGTATGAACTATGAATGTTATTATAATTTCTTCTTTCGTAATAAATTTTTTATGCTTTTGAACTCCAGAGCGAAGCTCGTCCCCGATATTTTAACATAACATCACAACGGGATGAATCAACAAATTCAAGACTATATTATCATCCTGTAGAGTGTAGAATGTGCATCATATAAATACATTATCAGATCCTGTGAAAAATGTAACGCATTATTGTACTAACGGTTTCAATACAGCTTTGAACACAACAGTAAAAGCACTATTGTTCTCTTGATTACATTCAAACACATGTAATTGCTCTGGAATCTTCTCAAAAGCTCCGCCCCATATCATCATATTATATATATACCGGTTATTATGTATTTATATCATCACATCATATATATTGGAGTACTGCTAAATGGAGAATCAGTTAATCCTGTCAGCATTAGTTGAATTGGAAGTATTGCTGTTATTTATAAGAATTGCTGACAGTTTAAAGTGAATCTTACTTATGTTAGTTATTTATTTCATCGATTACATACTAGTAATACTATAATAAAACAAAATAAATCTTATAGCACCCTTTATTCTATAAAAAAACATTAAAATATTTTATCATGTCAATAAGTGTTTTATAGTTATACAGTTATACTATACTATGTAGTATCATAGAGAAAGCATATAGAAGAAGAAGAAGAAGAAGAAGAATAATTATTTTATTCAAGTAGGGATAAGCGATTTGTTTATCTCTGGTAGTATATAGTATATAGTAAAGTACTGTAGTATAGTTATACTAATAACTAGTACTATTGCAGTTAATGTATCTTATTATGTCATATACTAGAGCATGGAGTTGGAGAGATTGGGTTATTTACATAAGCGTGCCATGAATATGGGATTTAATCTTCTATTAGTGAATTCTTCCATCAGGAAGCAAATTAGTGTCATTTCAAAGCAATTGATATCTTGTTAACATCATATTTGAATTACGAAGTTTGGTTTCACTATTATAATCGGGTATTCAATTATTATAATATCAACCAACTTGTAAATCAACTGTGTAGTTTTTAGAGATGGTTGGAAATGTTAAAACATTCAGCTTTCTATTAATACGTTACATCAACTATAATTGTCTAATCCCCGTACATGGAAACTTTATTTCAAACTACAGTTTTCATTGTGAAGTATTATTTCATATTTTGAATCAATCTATATTGACCTCTCCAATCATAAACCTTCCCAATTTTCATTTATTTATTTATTAGGTTAGCAAAAACAATACAATGATCGGAAAAGAAAAACATGCTATTGCCCAAAACTTTTTCGATTTCCTAATTTAGTCTCAAATTGTCCAAATATCATACATAGGTTATGTCCATTTCAATTTTCTAAACCAATAAACAATCTGAGAATATAGATTAGAATAAAACACATTTGAATCATCTTTGCACAATAATATTCTGCTGAATGTATGCTATACTGTTGTGAGTTACCCTTATGTGAAACAACCATTAAGAGCTTGTTCACATGACAGCGACTTACGCTCGGTTGTCGCGCGGCTCGATTTGCCAGTCTCGTACACATGACAGCGATTCATGAGCGATTTGCCCTCGGTTAAGTCTGAGATTACAACCGCCGCGATTCGCCGGCGACTACTAAAACCGAGCGATCGCGCGACAACCGAGCGTAAATCGCTGTCATGTGAACAAGCTCTAAGTCAGCAAACCGTTTCAAATTCTTTAATGTATTATGAGTTTTACATTTATCACATATTATGAGTTTTACATAATTACGAGAGTTTCTCATGATCAAACAAAAAAAGGAGTTAAAACCAGTTACTTGGTTTGCCGTACAATACACGACAATAATAATTGGGAGAACGTTTCTACTGTACTACAGACCTTATCAATGTTTATGGAACAGCTTCATGGCATCATATCCATGATATTTTGACTTGATTTTATTTCATCGTGCAGCCAGCACCAAGTATTTTACGAGCAGGATTATCAAAAGCGGCCCAATTTCATGATCAAATCTCAGATCTGCAGTCACTTACAAATAAAGCAATGCACTTTCAGCTACAGCATTAACTTCTAAATTTCTTGTCACTCACTCACTCACTCTCACTCGATCTCTCTCTCTTGTAATTATTTTTCTATCATAGAAGTGTTATTTTGTTTATTATTACCAGTGTTTTCCATAGGTATTGACAGACCTGGCAATGTAAGATGTATTGATTAATATCAAATATCTCTCTCTGAACTTTCAATATATTTAACATATTTCTCTTACCCTATTCACATTCCATGTTCTCTCTGATTTACCTTCTTATTCTACTCGTTTCCCACAATGAACCTCTCTAGTTCTATTTGCTTCTTCCATTCTCCAATTTTCTCCTTCAACAATCTGCAGATTTGGTTCTCTCTCTCTCTCTCACATTTACAATCTTTACTAATCTACAATAGCTTTCCATCCTCCTTCAACATCATCACACAAAAGACTGCAACTCCTCTATAACCCTCTCACTCAATCTTCCCAGATCATCGATAGTTCCTTCTCACTCACTCTCATTGTCGGCATGGCGACAACTCATGAGTCGATCTCCTTGGAAGTCGACCGGTTCCGAATGACAGATCCAACTCTGTCTGCCTCCGTTAGTTGAAATCACCGATCAAAATTATCTCCGATCATAAACAAATTCAATAATCGGCTACCACTGATCTACAATCATTGGAAAACTTTAATCGTCGGTTAGTGATGATTAATGATTAACCGACTACCACTGATCTACAATCATTGGAAAACTTTAATCGTCGGTTAGTGATGATTAATGATTAACCGACTACCACTGATCTACAATCATTGGAAAACTTCAAACGTCGGTTAGTGATGATTAATGATTAACCGACTACCACTGATCTACAATCATTGGAAAACTTCAAACGTCGGTTAGTGATGATTAAAGATTAACCAACTACCACTGATCTACAATCATTGGAAAACTTCAAACGTCGGTAGTGATGATTAAAGATTAACCAACTACCACTGATCTACAATCATTGGAAAACTTCAAACGTCGGTTAGTGATGATTAAAGATTAACCAACTACCACTGATCTACAATCATTGGAAAACTTCAAACGTCGGTTAGTGATGATTAAAGATTAACCAACTACCACTGATCTACAATCATTGGAAAACTTCAAACGTCGGCTACTGATCAATCACCACTAATCTCTAATCACCGATCACCACTGGTCTCTGATCTCCAATAATTATAGTAGTACTGTATCATAGGGAAAAGATAGCATAAGTAGATATCCCATGGTATGTGTCATTCATGTTCCAAAATTCCAGCAAATTTTCTTCAACTCAGAACTGTCGACTACTGTCTATTATTACTGTTTTGCTACGGTGAGAGTGTAAGAACGGCACAGTATGAGAGACTATCACCGTCACATAGCTTCACGAAAATGAACTACTATAGTGAGGTCCACGTTATAATGACAGTATTTGATCAACTTTGGTTTTGCTATCCTTGTCTATCATTCAACAAAGCCGGTGGTACTATCCTTTTCTAGGTCTACAACGATGCCACTTATGTTTTTGACAGTGTAGAAATATAATAATTTAATGCAGAAAATCGGCATCGCTATTCTTCTATCTTTAACCACTGCCATTATAACGTGGACCTCACTATAGGATTATCGGCCTCAGTTAACAGTGAAATATGGAACATGAACGCTCTCTATCATGGGATATCTTCTTCTGATATTTTTCTCCATGGTGGTATGCTCTCATGAAGCTTGTAGCCTTAATTTTCATTATCAATCTATTAACCCACGGATCAGTAGAAGCATTCAAACGTTCCTTGAAGCTATTTTGTTAGTATGCTATTCAAACATTACCTGAAGCATTCAAACATAAGAATAAGTTAGAAGCTTTAGGGGATGACAAAGTAGACAATATTACAAGACATTTCACAAGAAAAAACTATTGATGGTTCAAAAACTGAATTTTCAGTAATTATTTTCCCGTTTCTCTCCAATGTCCCACAAATCTTCACTAGAGGCCAAAACAAAACTCAACCAATTTCGATGGCACACTTTTCCAAACTAGACCAATAAAAATCAGCCCAAAAATCTGATTGATGTCCTCGGAACCTGGCGACGGTGAAAGAATGTTGCATGCCATTCTATCACTTGCAAATACAATGATGACGATGATCTTGATGATGATGATGATGATGATGATGATGATGATGATGTTGATGATGACAATGATGTCGTGTAAAAAGTAATCCAGATCCTTAGACAATGCACCGTGATTTCCCCCCGGGGGGATTTCAAGAAGAAGAAGAAGAAGAAAAAAAATAAGAAGAAGACAAGAGAGGAAGAAGAAGAAGAAGAAGAGGAAGAAGAAGAAGAAGAAGAAGAAGAAGAAGAAAAGAAACAATAAGGGAATTACGAGGCCAGTACATTGTAGGGCGTCACTGTTATAATATTATATTGGCAGGGACACCATTGTTTAAATTTGGCCTTCTTTCATTTCTTTTGGCACTCTTTCTCTTATTTCATCACCCACTTTCGTTGTATCTCTCTCTTGTTCACTCTTTGAATATAAATAAATTACTGTTTTTCAAATTTCTCCTCTCTTTCCCTATCATGTTTTCCATTTTTTTCTAGTCTCTCAATTTGCTCTCATTTTTATCATGTGGTATGTCAGACTCTTAAATTATTCATATTCATATTTATATTCAGAGATCTCCTCAGCCTCTGATTCTCAGTTGAGAATCTCCACAATCAAATCAAGTCGAAATATCATAGATATGATGTCATTCATATCACTCAGTTGTGTTCATATCAAAGAAATTGTTTATTATATTAACACCTTGGTTATTATTTCAAACAATACATTTCTTAATTTATCTCTTTTCTGTATAGGGCCACTTGTAATATAAATATAACGAAAAAGAAAAATCTCAATACCCTTTTTGAAATATTTCAAGAAGATTTATATTTTCTTTCATATTTACATTTCTCAATTATTGTGGAAACCAGTTCTGTTATTCTATCATGTGCTGACTTACTATACCGTTATGAGTTTGTTCATCTCACATTGTAGTTGAATTGTTTGAACTTTGTCTCACCTAGAACAGAAGAAAAAATCTCAATTAGTATTGAATCGGTTGAAGTAGTTTAAAATAGTTACTTCAAATTCTTTCATTCTTCCAACAACTTATACTTAACACATTAGAATAAAAAGAAAACAGCACTGTGCATAGACAAAAATTTTCACTCTTTTCGAAACTTCAACTAGAGTTTAAAATGGTTATTTCAAAATAACTCATGTTTTCAATTACAAATTGATGTTCGATGTCTGATTCACAAATTTATGTTTTAATCACATCAATTTCGACAATTCACTCCCACATACTTACACAAGATTCAACAAAAACGACAGAATAATATTATAGAATTATGCTGATCAATAGCTTTGCTTATAAAATACTTAGCATCTTTATTTTTCATTGATTGATACAATAATACAATAAGTACATCATCAAAATGATAGGAAGAGAAAAAATAAGGTTCTCTTGTGCTATTCCTCTCCCAAATTAGATAAGGTTGCACATAGTCCGAAATAGGTTAAGTAGTTGTTCACTTATCTAATATTTTATATGAAATAACAAATGTAGCCTAAATATTATTGATGAGAAAGTCCTGAGAATATAATAGACACTTGCTCATTCCACGTATAGCTTTCTCATATGTTCACAAAAATTGAATTTAAAAAATTAGAGTCCAAAAATTGGGTACGGAGTGTTAGGTGGGGATATGATTCAGACCTTAAAATAACACAATAATTACAAATTTCATACAGGAAAATGTATATACATTATTGGAGTATACTTATATCCTGGATGTAGGCTATAGTGTAGACCTCATCATCATAAATGATAGAAACGTCTGTTCAGAATATAACACGGAAGGATGAAACGAGAAGAAATATGTGGAGTGATAGGAAAGAAAAAAGATATAAATGAAAATATAAATCTGAGTACCCTTTTTAAATTATTTTCTTTCCAGATTTATATTTTTATTTTTATTAAAAGAAGCCCTAAAAATATGTATGATAGAACCGTTTGCTTGAAACATAACACATAAGGATAAAAAGAGAAGAACGATTTGAAAGGATAGGGGAGAAAAATGAGAGATAAAGAGAACGAATCACTGCAGCGTGAGAATAATGAAAGTGTGACATATTGCGACGATGGAGTATGTATACATATATCTTATTTACAATTGGATATAAAAGAAGTAAATATAGTGTAACTACAGACGGGGAGAGACATGGTAGAGGCGCCAAAGTACAAGTCTACACTGAAACAATGGCGGAGTATTATATTTTGAAAGTAACAGTGAACAAGGTATCACTTACATCCTCTGCTAGAGTGCAAAGTCCATGTTCGAATTAGAGCTTTCTTTTCATAGGTGGCTTGATGTTTGATTCTCTTATCGCTACATAACTCTTCGTAAATGAATATAACTTGGAAATTCAAAATTCGACAATCGAAACATTAACATTTTCAAAAAAATCAATCTCAAATTACCATTTCTCATGAGATGTGAAACTTCACATCGTATTATTTCTGGTTTCTCTTCAGAGTAGTAATCTTTAGCGGACGATTCACACGGTCATATTATAAGTCACTGTTGCAATACATATTTATAGTTTTTTTTTAGCAGCTTGTGCTTAATCTTTTATAATATAATAAAAGGAAGAATCGGCTTAAACACCTACGGGATAGGAAAAGTATGTTTGACGCATCATCACGTCTGAAGTACTGGACTGATTAACTTGAAATTTTGCATATAGATTCTAAATTTACTGAGGATTGTAATAGGACCTATTTATTCTCAAAGAACTCAGTAGGTCAAGTTTTTAGTTTGTCAAGCTTTAATTAGGCCCTTGCGGAGCACGGGTTACTTGCTAGTGTATAATAATAGTCATTGAACTCACAAAATAGCACAATCGTCCTTGAAACTTTTCAATTTTCCACCAGGACTGTAATGTATTATCCTAACCATATTATTATCCTGACAATGATTTACATCTCCAATATTTATTTACTGATTTTAGTTTTTTGTGGTTTATCTCCAAGATAGTTCCTAACCTTCAGCCCGCAATTCACACCCTCATATTATTCTATCTCAGTCGATACACAATTTATTTATTGATTTCACATTAAGTGGGTTTTCTACAAGATAGAACCATAGAGAAAGAATAGCGTAAGTAGATATCCCATGGTATAGGCAATTTATGTCGCAACTTTTACTGTTATCTCAAGCCGATTACTGTCGATTATTGTCAATTTTTACTGTTTTGTTGGGGTGAGAGTGTATGAACGGCACAATTTGAGAGACTACCAGCGTCACACAGCTGCATGGGAAAGAACTACGTGAACTATAGGCTTGGGATAACAGTAAAAGTTGCGACATAAACGCCCTATACCATGGGATATCTACTTATGCTATCGGTTCTCTATGATAGAATCCAATCTTCATGGACTATATGCATAGGAAAGAACTACGTGAACTATAGGCTTGGGATAACAGTAAAAGTTGCGACATAAACGCCCTATACCATGGGATATCTACTTATGCTATCGGTTCTCTATGATAGAACCCAATCTTCAGCCGATACATCACACCCTCATATCACATGACAGTCGCCATGCAGTTTATTTATAGCTTAAGCCCCGCACACACACATAGTTTTTTGATCGTACGGTATTTTGCCGTCCTTATAAATTGTATTAGATTGAATAGGTGATTTCAAACAGATGATGTTTGTCAAGCTCCGTATAATCTGATAGAAGGAGGGAAGGACATAAGGACGGAAAATATCGTACGAACAAAAATCGATGTGTTTGTGCAGGGCTTCATTGCATTTTGTGGTTTTTCTCCAAGTTGGAACCCAACTTTTCCACTATCAATTCACACCCTTATAATGCCATATTATGGCAACAGAGACACACATAGTTAATTCACTGTTTTTCGACAATTTGTGGTCTCTCTCTCTCTCCATAATAGTTTCTAACCTTTAGCCGACACCTCACATCCTCATATTGCATCACAGTCAACATGCAGTTTATTCATGGTTTTCCACATTTTTTTTGGTTTTTCTCCAAGATAACTCACCTTTAGCTAACCTTTAGCAGACACTCCACACCCTCATATTGCATCACAAGTGCATTTATTTGACCCATCCAATTTGACGACGGTGGTTACGTGGTGGTCTGTACCACAGCCACAGCCACAGCCTTCTAGTTAGTTGTCATCAATCGTAACCGGCTTTCTTCCGTCTTGTCAATCGCATTTTCCTGTCAATCACCAGCACTCACCACTTCCCGCACTCCGATCCGACATTCCCGCAATTGATTCTTTCCGCACCTCCCGCACACTTCACTTACTTCTTGTTCAATTGCGTAATTGTTCCGATGCTCTAATGAGCCTTACAAGAATGGACACTGTCTTATTTCTTTCCTTTCCTTCTCATCTATTTTTTCTTCTTGCCCATCTCCTCTTTTTTCCTCTCTTTCTCCAAATTGTTCATCTTCTTCTTCTTCTTCTTCTTCTTCTTCTTCTTCTTCTTCTTCTTCTTCTTCTTCTTCTTCTTCTTCTTCTTCTTCTTCTTGTTCTTCTTCTTTTTCTTTTTCTTTTCCTTTCTTTTTCTTCTTCTTCTTCGTCTTCTTATTTTACTTCATTTTACATTCTTCTACTTCCTACTTCCCTTCTCCTGTTCCAAACACTTCCACACGCTTCTGTTGCTTCTTTAAATTCAATAAATTGTGTCTACCTTTACGCTGTTTCTCCTGCTCTTTCTCTCTCTATTATTCTATTTTCTCTGAGTAGCTTGGTAATCGCTTTCTTAATCGAGGCTTCCCATTTTTCTTCACCTACTATAGGCTACTTCATTTTTTTTTGTCTCCTTCTATTCCTTATTTGCTATTGTTCCCTCCCTGTACTTCTTCTTATACATTGTCACTCATTCAACCTGTGTCCACAAATCTTATTCTTTATCACTCATTCAACCTGTGTCCACAAATACAATATTTCCTATTCTCAACTTCATTGCCTTAGTTCGATATAACTCTGCATTATTATCTTTCCTTATAGTCGACTAATCCACAATAAATCGAAAAAAGGTGAGTCTAGTCTAGAGTAGCTTATCACCTTTTGCTCATAGTAAAATGACTCAACTATTCCGTATGAGGAAGAGGAAACTATACCAGATACGATCACAACCAATAGTTGAGAACTATAAAGCTCTTATTAGATTCAACCATGATATATCACCATTATCCCTACAAAAGAATAAATACAAAAGATTCTGATATACCTGTCAATACTTGTTATAATACTCAATACCTGTTATAAAGATAGCCATCACAAAATAGGAGATCGGCATTTACGAAGATGAGAGTGTGGATGATTATAAGAAGGCTATTGATATTATAAGAATATGCTGAAGATTGTTATAGAGATGACATTTTCCACGCTATTATTTCAAAATTCTAAACTCAACTAACCTAAAACTCTATTCATAAATAGAAAACAGAGCAGACGACGCAAACACAAGCGGTGCACCCTACTTGCATATTTAGCACTTCCGTGAGCTAAAAAAACAAACTAAGGCTACAAAAACGAATCAGCTGATGAAAAATCTCTAAAATACGTGAGCATTTGCTCCAGAGATCAGGAGCATAAGGTAAAGCTTATTCATATAAAAATGAGCAAATGCTTTTGCTTATACCTTTTGCTCATGAGCAAAACCTTATGCTCCATGCTTTTGTTCATGAGCATTTGCTCTGGTTTTATTCATATGGGCCAATGTTTTCACCCAAGTTTTCACAACATAAAAACATTCTGTATTTATGTCAGTCCTCCATATAGTTCCAAGAAGAACGGCTTCAAAGGGATTGAAAAACGAGAAATTTTGTTGAATAATTGTAGAGGAGTACCATAATCTGAAAATGCCTTATCTGAATCAAGTGGACCTACAAAACAAACATAAGATAATGAAATAATAATCTCAAAGTGCACAAATTAATTCTTCTGAAATAAAACCAGACGTTCAATTTCTGTTAAAACCAATATCACACTCAAAACATGGACAGAACCAACTCTAGAAACGAGACAAAGTTGACCTGTACTTCACAACAACCATAGTAACACGAGATGTTTATATATCCATATACAGTACAGAATATCGATACATGTTCATGCCCTCAAAACATATACAATAATACATATACATGTTTGGCTATGGCATGACAACAACACGGCCTACTGGTTTTCAACAGAACCTAAGCAACAGGTGGCTGGCTGGTCACACTCATTCAGCGGCAGCATTCAATGCACTTTCTCTTATCGGCACCAACAGCTGAAGACAGGCCTCTCTTTAGACGTCCCTGTTATGCTAAGTAGCCTGGAACGCAGCCAAGGAGCTGCTAGTAGAAAAGTGGTGATGTATTCCTGAATCTGATGATCTTCCGTTGGTTATTTTGTAGAAGCTTGTGACAATGTTGAAGGTACATGGTATTTTTAAATTCAATTGATGTATTTCCAAATATGATGGTATTTTGTTGATTTTGTAGAAGCTTGTGGCAATGTTTGGGGATCATAGTAATTTATTTCAATTGACGCATTCTCAAATATGATGGTATTTGGTTGATTTTGTAGATGTTTCAGGAAATATTTGAGGAACATGATGTTTTTATACATATGCTTTTATGATTTGTATGAGACCTATACCTGACTCATTACTCATTATAACTCATTATACCTGAGTTCATTCTCAATCCCTCTCAATTCATTACCAACCTGACCAACAGTATTTTCAGCTCATTCATCATCATCACTCTCTCTCTCTCTCTGTCCCACCAATCTTATAGATCATTATCCTGATCTCACTCTTTGATTTCTGTCTCTCACTTATACTCTCTTCACTCACTTGCTTTATCACTCTCTCTCTCTCATAACCAAACACACTCTTCATCTCTCTATAATTTGCTCCCTTTCTTAATTTCTCAATCCTTCTCTTCCTCTCTCTCCCATAACCAAACACACTCTTCATCTCTCTGTAATTTGCCCTCTTTCTCAATCTGTCAATCCCTCTCTCTCCCACAACGAAACACACTCTTTATCTAACTATAATTTTGCTCTCGTTCTTAATATTTCAATCTCTCTCACTCTCTCTCTCTCTCTCGCTATCACCCTCTCTCTCACACACTCTCTCTCTCTTCCACAACCAACCAAACTCTTTATATCACTATAGTTTCTCCCCTTCACTCTCTCTCTCTCATTCTTCCACAACCAACCACACTCTTCATCTCTCTATAATTTGCTCTCTTTCTTAATCTCTCAAACCCTCTCTTGAGGGTCAAGTGTAAGAGAGGGCCGACTGCGCCCTAACTTCACCCTCCTAGGTCAAAAATAAAGGCAGTCATTCTATTCTCTTGTATTCCCCTCTCTCACTCACTCACTCTCTCTCTTCCACAACCAACCACACTCTCCATCCCTCTATAATTTGCTCTCTTTCATAATCTCTTAATTCCCCCTCTCACTCCCTCTTCCTCTCTTCTACAACCAACCACACTCTTCATCTCTCTATAATTTGCTCTATTTCTTTTTCTCTCAATCGCGCTCTCTCTCTTCTTCTCGCTACGGGTGTGGCCAGACCAAGCTAGTTTACCTTGAGTCTGCTCTACTTCTGCATTCACTTTTGCCTTCCTTGTCGCGAGCTGGCTAATTCAGCTAACAGCTATCAGCTGAAACAGCTCTGAATGCGAACTGACCAGACATTACTTTGCCAGTCAATTGGACCGGTACAAAGCAGAATAATAAAAATAATACGGAATAAAACGAAATTAAGAGAGAGGAGAGGAGATGGAGAAAGATGAAGAGAAGGAGGAAATGGGAAGGTGGTGGTGAATGATGTGGTAAAGGTGGTGGTTGTGGAGGAGGAGAAGGAGGTTGAGGATTAGGAAGAGGAAACGGAGAATGAGGAGGTGGAGAGGAGATGGAGGACGAGGTGGAGATGAAGGAGGTTGAGGATTAGAAAGACGAGAAGGAGAAACAGGGGAAGATGAAGAAGAAGGAGAAGGAGGAGAAAGAGAAGGGGAAGAAGAATGTGAAGGAGGAGGAAGAGAAGGAGAAGAAATAGAAGGAGGCTTTTGAATCTTTTCCGCGTTGACCGGTGTATAAGGGGTTTCCTGAGTCCACTATACAAGGCTATTGGTAGCTGGCCTGAAGCTAATTATCAATTTATTAAACAGTTATTCTGGAATATCATATTAATCAGAATTGGTTTTTATGTGTGTGTAATAAAAATAATAATAAAGACACATGGCTGGTTATGTGTGTATGAGTCTATTGTTTTTTCCTCTTACAACAGCTAAATATTAATATTACCTTATTACATATTATTTTAACCATTTTTCAAACAATGTTATCAATTAAATTAAAATGTTAGTTATTCTTTCCTTACATTTTATTATAATTTTGTTCCCCACAGTTACATATTTTAGTGTAGGTCAGCACTAGCTTACATTTTGATGAAGGCTTCTCCTCACCATTACATATTTAACTAACAGATAATTGTAGTTTTCATGAGTGTAGAACTTCTTAGAAATGAAATTGCTGTTGAAATGAAGTGAATTTTGTTCTAATTATTAATCTTCATAATACCTCTGATACTTATCATGAAATCCATTGCACTCCAATTAGCCTACTATAAAATATAGTCAGGCCTTTATCAATCTTGGATCTAAACTCTTTGTTTGAGTGGAGAATTTCTCAAAAATAGAAGTTGATTTCAATTATACAACCACCCAATTCCATTATTATCAATAATGAATTATTTCGATGAATTCTTATTGTTATGGCATCAACTTGATACAACTGGAGCAGCAGATTAATCTTGAATCACAACTAACTTATAAAACTAGATAATATTCTAAAACTAGAAAACTAGAAGTGTTTTACTATTCCTCTTATGAATAAATGATTGTCAAGTATAATATGACAACAATTCAATTATAGAATCTCTCAAATTCAGTATGGGAGTGATTGAATATCATTTCTTCTAGAGGACTCCTTTTAGAAACAATGCTGTACTTTTCATTACAGCAGTCAATTATCATGCCCATGACAAACTGAATTACTTTCTTTGACAAAACATTTATATACTATTGGAATAAGGGACTTCTAATACAGTGTTTGTACCACCTGCTGCTTCAATCAATCATCCTCAGGCTCCTGACAAACGAATTATTGAATCACTTTCATTGAAAAGGCAATAATAATTGAATATGATTGAAATCCCTTTATCATCTTGGTGAAAGTCTCCTATTACCGTGGGATACTACTTGCACTTCATGATCGTTAACAAGCGATTATTCCTGAGAAGGCACTTAAACCAACTGTTTAGGAGCCCAAACCTGCCTTAAACTCCAGTCAGGTGCCTTAACTCTAGTTGGTGGGATCTCGGGTGTTGAATTTCTATTTGGGATTAGAGCCCAAATATAGGCGTCGTAAAACTCCTTTTGAATTCAGATAATCACTGAAAGGCGTTATTTACTATTAGTGCGTCTATTATTCTCCTAGACATTTCACTGCTGCAACAATCAATTGAACATTTATTGTGTTGACTTTCACCGATATTTTTTGCTGAAGCATACTTGTTGAAAATATCATTTCGCTTTCTTATATTTCCTTCCTGTTTCAATCAATAAATCTGATTGTTCTTCCAAAGAAGGTGTGATATCTTTTCATTTATAATCTTATAGAGAAGAGTGTATTAATTTCTTTTCAGATAGAACTCAGTATTTGACATATCAAATTCCACAACAAATAAGAAAAATATGACATTTTGAATAATTAATATTGACTGTATAATATCATTCCAAGGGAGAGGACAGAGGATGTATATCCTTTTCAATTAAGAGAAGATCTTTAGTTTATTGTGTTATCACGTTTTCCTTTATTGTTTTCTTCTATGACCTTTTACTTCCACCTTACTGTTTCCTGTTATTTCACAATTTATCATCTTTTTTCGTGACTCTTCCCTCATTGTTCTCTCTTATGACCTTATGACTTTCTTCTAATTATTTCTGTGAGTTGTTATTCGTTCAATCACTTAATTTCTCAGGTTTACTTTCATCCAATGAAGCCTTCTAATAATGTCTCAGAAGGTTTTGATGATGTAAGAACAATATTTCTTGGATAGTGATTAAAAACTTAATTGTACTAGGATTATTTTAGATTAAGTTCAACCATTCAAATAATGATAATAAAACTTATTGGTAGCTTTTATAACATCTACAGAACTACATGTATTGGATAGACGACATCATTGCAGTGAAATAAATTATCAATAACAATGATAACAGTTCCACTGCTACATATCAGTGAGTAGCCACTAGTTATATTTTGTTTCATAATCACTGATAAATCAGTGATAAATCATTTTACTGATAAATAAAATAATATCGTTGAGTAACCACTAGTAATATATGTATCATAACCATTGGTAATAATTTCACTGATAAATATATCAGTGAGTAATCACTAGTATCAATATATATGTCTCTTGACCACTAGTAATAAATTCACTGATAAATATATCAGTGAGTAACCACTAGTAATATATGTATCATAACCATAGGTAATAATTTCACTGATAAATATATCAGTGAGTAATCACTATTATCAATATATATGTCTCATGACCACTAGTAATAAATTCACTGATAAATATATCAGTGAGTAACCACTAGTAATATATGTCTCATAACCATTGGTAATAATTTCACTGATGAATATATCAATGAGTAGCCACTAGTATCGATATATGTCTCATGACCACTGGTAATAAATTCACTGATAAATATATCAGTGAGTAGCCACTATTAATATATGTCTCATAACAATTGGTAATAATTTCCCTGATAAATATATCAGTAAGTAACCACTAGTATTAATATAAATGGCTTATAACCACTGGTAATAATTTCATTGATAAAAATATATTAGTGAGTAATCTATAGTGAGTAATATAATTATGTCTCATAACCACCAGTAATAATTTCGTTGATAAATATATCAGTGAGTAACCACTAGTAATATATGTCTCATAACCATTGGTAATCATTTTACTGATTGTCGTATAGCCTAAACACAAGTAATAATTTCACGGTTAAATATTATATCGGTGAATAACCACTAGTTCATTATTCTAACTTCCTCAAGCTAGAGGGTAAATTGAAGCCTACATACTTTGCAAAAGACGTGTTAAGTGGTTTTGGCGTAAATCAAGGCCTTAGACCTGTCTCAAGGGCACGTGTCTGTGTGTCAGGTTCATATATGACCTTGAAAAGGCTTTAAATCCTGAGTCTATTGTGGGAGGGAACTTCCTCACCTTAGGTACCTCGTAGTACTCATACGAAAGTAGGTACTTCAAGTGAGAATTACAAGTCAGATGACTCTATCTATACACGTACGATTAGCATACATATCAGATCCAGGAATAAGATTTAATTCACAACTTTTCATCTTCTATGGAACAAAGCATTCAAATAACACGATGGAGCTTTGAAATTGAATAAACAAACACTTATTCCTTGAGAAAATAAATAAGAATGAATTGGAAGGTATTCTTTGTAAAGACTTAGAAGGTATTTTGTCGAATATGATTAAATTCACAACTTTTCAACTTCTATGGAACAAAACATTCAAATAACATTATGGACTTTGGAAATTGAATAAACACTAAATCCCTGAGCAAATAAATAAGAAAGAATTAGAAGGTATTCTTTGTAAAGACTTAAAAGGTATTTTGTCGAATACGATTAAATTCACAACTTTTCAACTTCTATGGAACAAAGCATTCAAATAACATTATGGACTTTGGAAATTGAATAAACTCTAAATACTTGAGAAAATAAATAAGAAAGAATGGGAAGGTATTCTTTGTAAAGACTTGAAAGGTATTTTGTCGAATACTGTACTTCAATCATGTGACAGGATTTAACGGAAGCAATAAATATCAGGCTACTTATCAAACCTTGGTCAGGAGCGATAGTAAAAATACACCAATTGAAGATGACTGCCAAGATTTCAAGGGACCTGAGCACTAACTTGTGAGTTTAGTGAGTCCACTAACAGAACAACCAAGAATGGTGCACAGAATACAAATAACTTCCTGTTGGGCGTGAAGAAAGAAGAATGAAATGAACAAGAAGAAAAGGGTTCAGAAGAAGGAATGAATGGAAAGGAAGAAGGAGAAGAGGAGAAACAAGAGGAGGAACAAGAGGATTAAGGAGAAGGAGAAGAAGGAGAAAAATAATAATAAGAAGAAAAAGAAGATGACGAAGTGAGAAGAGGAGGAAGAAGCGAGAATTAGAAAAAAAAGGGGAAGATGATGATGATGATGATGATGATGAAGAAGAATAAGGAGAAGAAGAAGAAGAGGAAGAAGAAGAAGAAGAAGAAGAAGAAGAAGAAGAAGAAGAAGAAGAAGAAGAAAAAGAAGAAGAAGACAAGTGAAGGCTCAATAGAACAAAAGATGTTCGGATTAACACAAGCACGTTACAATGGTCACTATTGTAATAGGCCTACACACCTGCTCTTTAAAAGAGTTTAATGTGGATATCATTTATTTCGACCCATGATGAGGATAAATAATATGGTTGTAAATGATATACTGTATCAAAATGGGGATGTAAAATGTAAAATGAGGACCTCATTTTCATACAATTGAATCCGCTCTTGGTCAATGGGTGCGCGCTGCACTCACAATACATAATATGTTGGCTTCAAATATTTATTTTTACTGTACAAATACTTTATCTCTTTTCTGTATAGGGCTAGTTTTATAGAAAAAGAAAGAATAATAAAAATCTTAGTACCCTTTTTGAAATATTCAATCACAACATGTTTCGGACATTGATGCCATTTTCAAGTGATATGAAGTAAATAAATATGCTAGAAGATTCTTATTTTGATCATATGTTAGTGTATTCATATGATTTTATGAACTAAAACTATAAATTGTGGATTTAATTCTAATGATTCTATCAAAAATGGGGTTATTGGTGTCTAATTTTGATAGAATCATGAGAATTTAAATCCACAATTTATAGTTTTAGTTCATAAAATCATATGAATATACTAACATATGATCAAAATAAGAATCTTCTAGCAGTATTTATTTATTTATTTCATATCACTTGAAAATAGCATCAATGTCCGAAACATGTTGTGATTAAATATTTCAAAAAGGGTACTAAGATTTTTATTATTCTTTCTATTTGTACAAGTACTGTTCAAATGCTTGCACTTTATAATATGCTAATATACGTGTCAAATGCATTGGCATTTTAATAGTGAACCGTTAGCAACGAATCTGAAGGTCGCAGTTGTTGAAACCTGTACTGTTAATAGCCCAGGACCGGATCACAGTACATCACAAGGTGTTTTCCAACCACGTGATCTAATGCAGTTATCTTGCTGAATGTTAATTGTTCTTACACTGTGAGTCAACCGGCTTCTTTCCATCAATGGTTAATTGTTGCTTAATTAATAAAACAAAATAAATCTTATAGCACCCTTTATTCTTTAAAAAACATTAAAATAGTTGAACAACTAATTTCGGTTTACACCATCTTCAGGTTCTAAAATAAAAAAAAACCTCTCACTCCTCTAAAACTTCTTACTCCTCTAAAAAAAACCTGAAGATGGTGTAAACCGAAACTAGTTGTTCAAATATTTTTATGTTTTTTAAAGAATAAAGGGTGCTATAAGATTTATTTTGTTTTATTAATTTGAAAGCAGCCCATGTCAATAAGTGTTTTTTAATTGTTGCTGTTTTCCCCATTACTAGAAACTGGAGACGGGAGACTATTGAAGAATAAAATTAGTTGAATATAAATTGATATTGTAGAACTTCTCCAAAATTGAAAAAAACACTATTTTAATTTTGTCACATCCACATTTCAAAACAAAATCAAATTTGAAAAATGGATGTGACGAAATTGAAACAGTGTTTCGCAGACTTGAAGGATTTTCAGACATCAAACATTTTTAGCTATAGTGAGGTCCACGTTATAATGGCAGTGGATAAATATAGAAGAATAGCAATGCTGATTCTCTGAATTAATTAATTATATTTCTACACTGTCAAAAACATAATTGGAATCGTTGTGGACCTAGAAAAGGACAGTACCACCGGCTTTGTCAAATGACAGACAAGTTTAGCATAACCAAAGTTAATAAAATACTGTCATTATAACGTGGACCTCACCATAGTACCAGAGATGACAGAAATAATCTAGTTCTCTTTACTTTATGAAAGAACTGTACTATTCTAACAAAATAAGTTTTTCCAATTTTCATTCTTTATAGATTCTTCAGACTATGTTAAGTGAAATTATTATTTATAAATTTTCATTATCAAAAATTAGAACTGGAATAGAACTCTTTCTCCAACTGAATGTATGGAATGATTCAATCACTTATATTATGTTTCTACAGTATATGCTTCCAAAGACAAGCTTATAATGTCCGTCTTAATTAAAAGCTATTGATAGACTTTATAGGATAAAGAAGGAAATAGAAACCGCGAACCGTCCCATTCTCGTCTATGTAAGACAATTCAAACTATCAACATTTCACTAAAAATAATTCATCGATCCAGTACAAATTGCAAAACCCACTTCTTTAAACTATTCTGGAGTTGAAATTGAAATTCAGGGGGGAAACAGTTTCGTGCTGTAGCTGTTGATCCTGTCCCAATCAGTTTTATGAATGTTAAGACACGGATATTATTGAATTAATAAATGGATATTGAATGAATCTATAAAATATATTCATCTCACATCAGAGGATCCAGTGTTGTATGGCAGTAAGTACCTAGAGTCCTAACTACGCCCTCACTAGAAAAACAATTATTTGAATTCAATTCAAGAAACAGAGTCTAAGAGAAACCTTCTATAATCAATCATTCGTATGTCTTTTCAATTATTATTCAATACCAATTAAAAATCATTCGATGCACTTAGGCTATTATCATTAATTCAGTATCTCATATTCAATGATAGTCAATATTTTATCATCATCATCATCATCATTATCATCAGTAAAGTTTACAGACAAAGTAAACAATTTGCATGAATACGACCCTGAAGTACTTAGCCATAATTGATGATTAAGTCTGATAATTGCAATTACAGTGTATAAATAATGATGATGCATTGTTTTTTTTGCACGCAAACCTGTTGCCTGTCTTCTACAGTTTGATTGATTTTAACCTGTCAGCATTGTTATAATGGGGAGTATGGATGCAAGTTTCATAAGAAATGCTGACAGTTTTAAGTGAATCTCATTAGGATATCAGTTGATGGAAAACTCACACGTTTAATGACTTCTCACCTTCAATTAGCGGTAATTAGTGTTAATTAACTGGTGCCATTTTTATCTGCATAAAGATTTGCGAATTTTCTGCATTATTCATTCAGTGAGGAAGGTCAGTGAACAGTGTTCGGTAGATGCTGGTTGGAGTTGAGAGAATACAAACATCTATGAAGAATAATGAAAATCAAATCGAAATAGTCTCTCTGTGACTCTCTTCACAGTTTGAATATTACCATAGAGAAACGATAGCATAAGTAGATATCCCATGGTATAGGGCGTTTATGTCGCAACTTTTACTGTTATCCCAAGCCGATAGTTCACGTAGTTCTTTCCTATGCAGCTGTGTGACGCTGGTAGTCTCTCAAATTGTGCCGTTCCTACACTCTCACCCCAACAAAACAGTAAAAATTGACAATAATCGACAGTAATCGGCTTGAGAAAACAGTAAAAGTTGCGACATAAATTCCCTATACCATGGGATATCTACTTACGCTATTGTTTCTCTATGATATTACTTAACGATTAAAGTGTTCTTTCCTCTATGCTCTCTCTCTCTCTCTCTCTCTCTCTCTCTCTCTCGCTCTCACGCTCTCTCTCTCTCTCTCTCTCTCTCTCTCAATAATCTTTGTAGGACTACAATAGCAATAATATTTTTGCTCGTCTTGCTGTGGTATTCGAGCGTTTGATTGACACCTGCTGATACCTATAAATTATAATAACTAATGGCATCTCATTTTCGTTGATATTATAATTCTATTAGACAATTTATCCTTCTTTATTTCACTATATTGTAATGAATAGTTATTTGATCTTGTATTATTATTATTATCATCATTATAATTATGAGAATGTAATGAAATAATGTCATGTAACCGTGTTATAATTTAAGATAATTTGTAAAACTGTAATTATTATTATAACCTTGTTACCATAGGCGACAAGCCTAGTAACAATTGAAAAATAAAATCTATCTATCTATCCCTTTCTCTCTTTACAACTATTGTATAAAAGAATATAAGCAAATATACATTTCAATCAATCAATCTCTCTATCTGACTATTCTCTCAATCAAATCTATTCTCTCTCTCTGACTGTCCTTTTAATCTATCAGTCTCTGTCTCACTATTCTTCCAATATAATCTAATAGATTTCCAATGTGACAACCAACAACCAACTACATGTTATGTACTATAGCCTAATCACCAAGCATGCGCATAGCCATGTATCCTTTTGGCAAATATTCTGCAGCCACGCGCGTATTGATATCCGTTGCCACAGCTTTCCAAAGTGAAAGGGTAACCAATGAGATGCAACTTCGGCTGCTCCAAATAGGTTTATCATTCTTCACTCCAATAACGGTCCTGCTACTGCTCAACACATATCTATATCAATACATAAACTATATTCCTTGACACTACAACTCTATCATGATGTATACACTCCTACTTTGAGTTATTGTGAACGAGATATGTTTATTGACCGAGCGAAGTGAGGTCTAAGATTCAAGTCGACGGTTTGGCATTTCTCTTAATGTTTAAATCTTTGTATGTTCGAATGTTTTTATGTTGCGCATTTACGGCGAAACGCGGTAATAGATTTTCATGAAATTTGACAGGTATGTTCCTTTTTTAATTGCGCGTCAACGTATATACAAGGTTTTTGGAAATTTCGCATTTCAAGGAAAATATAAAAGGAAAAAGGAGCCTCCTTCATACGCTAATATTAGAGTAAAAATCAGACTATAAAAATTATTCATCATGAATCAGCTGATAAGTGATTACACAGATGTGTGGAGAAGCCCGTCTATCACTGTATTTCCATAAGGTCTATAGTTTCAATCAGGTAGTTGAGGATGAGAATACTGCGTGAGGTCTAGAACAGAGGTCACAGAACTACTAGTGTAATATCATTTGCCTCTTATGTATAATGAATATATTGGCACGTTGTCACTGTCGGTCAATGAGAGAACAAGATTTTCTACGATGATACATGATATACTTTCAAAATTCCTCATAATATCAGAGTGAATTACACTTAATACCATACTTTTAAATAGTTTAGTATGAGATTTGTGAATATCAACTGCAAATACGCAAGGGCCATAACGGCTCATAAATACAGAAATACGCACAATACTTAAATTTATCACATCATCACTCTCACACTATTCCATTTCTATTTCTCTTTCTCTCAATTTTCTGTTTTTTTTTCTTGAATATTCATATTAATTGAAACTTTTACAATATTCCCACTAATAAATAAATCCTTAGTTTAATTAATGAAATTAACGTTTTGGTAGAGAGTTAGTGGGGAGGATATTTTTAATATTCTTTCCGAAGAATGGACATTGATATGTCCAAAGCTCCGCCAATTTATGTAGATGCATAACAATATGATTATTATCTATAGTTATTATATCACAAATTGCTTTTTCATATCATATACAGTTCAATAATTATTTTCTTAGTCTATATTATGTAAATTCATCTATAATTTTGCTGTATTGTAAGCTATTGTATATAAGAGTATAAGCCAGTATAATTGTAATCTACATAAATAAAGTACTCAATCAATCAATCACTCAATCAATCAATCTCATTCTTTTTCTCCCTCACTTTATTCATACCTTCAAACTTCCGCCAATTTTCTGTAGATACAAACAATATTATATATTATTATCGTAGTAGCCTAGTTTCAAATCGCATTCTATCTTGTATTATATACTTTTTTCAATTCATACTAGATTTTTTATTATATTGAAAAATATGCTTTTGTTTGTAAGCTATTTTATATATCTGCGTTTTAGACTGTATATTTGTGATCTGCATGAATCAAGTGAATCAATTTATCCATCTCCCTCTTACTCACTCTTTCTCACCCCCTTGTCAGCCACTCACAAATTCTTCGACTCACACATTCTCTCTAACTCTCTCTCTCTCTTTCTGTTTGTCGCTTACTCTCCGGCTCACCAATATTCGCTCTCTCTCCTTTCATTCATACATTCTCTCTCACTCTCAACATAATTCAACTCAGCTATCAACAAGTGGAAGAGACAGCCAGAGACGCACATGGACTACAAACCAGCTGATTACACTTTATATCCAACCAACCTACAATCAAATGTCAATGATTATTGCTGTAATCTTGCAGATGTGTGTGTCTGTGTGTGTATTTGGCTGTATTTGTATGTAACACACACAGGACAAGTGGGATATTGAGTGGAAGAGAGGGGGAAGGATGATTGGAGATGTATGAACTAGAAGAGAGTAAGGATTGAATGAAATGGAGGAAGAAAGAAGTTATTGAGAAGGGTAAAAATGGGCACGAAAGATCATGATAGTTCAATATGAAACAGCGATGGGGAAATCAAGCAGAGAAAGACATGAGAAGCGATAAAAATAGAAGATGGTATGGAAGGAAGTGAGAAAAAAACGCAGAGAAGCAAGGTGAAATAGCAGCCGGTGGAAGGAGTAATCAATAATAGAGAAAGAGAGGTGGCAAGGTTGAAAGGAGAAGCAAATAAGAGGGTGGAGAATCATCAATGGGGGAAAGGAAGAAGTCGAAGGAAAGGATGATAAAGAAGCAAGTGAGAAGGAAATACTTAGAAATAGCAGGTACTGAAGAAGCAAACAAGAGGGTGGAGAATCATCATGGGGGATAGGAAGAAGTCGAAGGAAAGGATGATAAAGAAGCAAGTGAGAAGGAAATACTTAGAAATAGCAGGTACTGAAGAAGTTGAGGAGGAAAATGGTGAAGAATTATGAGGAGATGAATAAGAAATGGGAAAAACCAAAAATGTAAATTGAAAACGAGGAAGAGTTGAGAAACTAACAGAGTTAGAAGTCCCTCAATTATGAGATTGAAAAACTTTACACTCTGCAATAGAACAAGAGAGGAAAGATCGAATACAAATATGATGAGCCTCAAAGAAATTTGTGAGAGGCTTGAGAATAGAATAATGATAGAAACAAATTATAAACATAGAAAACGATAGAATTACTCTACCAGATAAAGATAAAAAGCTCATTTTTGAATGAGTTAAAGTTGAACAACATAGATTCAAAGAAGAAGGGAAAAGCAAGAGAAGAGACCAAAGGAAATATTTCTATTATTGGTCAATACTATATAGCCATCTAGTCCTAAGACTAATGAGCTAATTTTTCTATCCTAAAATACTACTTGATCTAAAGGAAAATAAGGAAAAGTTGGAAAAATCGATTCAAAAGTAGAAGGAAGTAGTAGTTGTAGAGATCAGAAAAGACGAAAATGTCGAAGAAGAATGAGTGAGAGTGATTGCACAGTGGCTCCGTTAACTGGCAGACGCTGGTGTATTATAGGATAGCATAGGATAGGCCTAATATGTGTTGTAAAGTGGAAGGCCTTGGAAAAGGCACACAAGTAAGCTAACAGTACACCGCTACACTGAACACCAAGACACCAGTCAGGCAGTCACCAGTCACCAGTTGCTCTTTACTTTTCGCCAGGAAATCAGTTGGTTCCCCCCTCTCCGCCTAATATCAACCCCCCCCAACCAACACTTAAACACACAATCAAGCGGTCACTCTCTGTTTCAATGCAATGCGCTACTGCTCCATGTTATGCTGTTTCTGATTCGTTTAGTTTGCAAGGCCCGGTTACACAAAAGTATGTTAAATCTTCATGATTAAAATCCATGAGAACTAATCAGGAAAGTTTTATCTGGGAAGAAGGCTTCTCTGATTGGTTGTCGTTGCACAAAAGCCTGTTAAATGTTAATCTTGATTAAATTGCATGAGAACCAATCAGGGAAGGGGTTTCTCGGAAGAGGGATTCTCTGATTGGGTCTCGTGGCATTTAATCGAGATTAAAAGTTAACAGAATTTTGTGCAACTGGTTGTAAGTCATTCTAGATTGAATGGAAAAGACTGAGAAATTGTCAAAAACCACTGATTTATTGATAATTAGAAAGACCGGTTTCGGTTATTACACCATTGTCAATCTCTGAAAACTGAGTTTATTACACCTCAGAGATTAAACTCAGTTTATCAGAGATTGACAATGGTGTAATAACCGAAACCGGTCTTTCTAATTATCAATAAATCAGTGGTTTTTGACAATTTATCAGTCTTTTTCATTCAATATGAATAATTACCACAATATCAACTTCTCAACTACACAAAAAGTCATTCTAGATTGATTCCAGAATTGGATCAAACTTGATGAATTCTGTATTTAATTCAGTATTAGTTAGCTGGGCTCTGATTTCCATCACTTGTACTTCCATTTGTATAATGCTACCTTGATTCTTCTGAGATTAGTTTTAATTATGAAATTATTATACATCAGTATAGATCTTTTTTTTGGTATTGTTCTTTTCTAAATTTCAATGTCTCGCAGTTCCCCAGTTTGGAAAATTTGTTACAAATTCTATCGAAGATGAAGAAATTAGAGTGAATCTGTTGTTATGCATTTTCTTTTTTTTAATTTGGAAGGTTGATTCTTCAAAAACGTTTCTACTCCTACTTCATTATATTGTTGAATTGATCCATTCGAATCAGATGATGAATTTATTGTTGAAGTCCATGTTCTCATACATTCAAGCTAATTTGAAAATAATAAGTCAATTTTTATGGATATCAATTATGGTTTTACTTGTATATTTACATGAATATCAATTATTGTCTCAATTAGATATTTTTTGTAATTATCCTTCATTTCTTGTATAGCTTACAATTCGATAGAATTCTCATCTGAGTTATCTTGTTATGTGTCAATAATTTAGTATTAGTATTATCAATATTATTTAACCTCAATATTAATTAAGCAGCAATATTGTCGGAGTCCTACGATTGGCCATTAGCTGTCGTCCAATAGAACAGAGATCTACAGACATTGGTCGAGGCAAAACACGCCCGACTATTCTTGTCTTGGCCAATGGCAGTAGGGCTCAGCCTTCATTGGTCGACAGCTAATGACCAATCGTGATGCTTCATCCACACTGCATTATATTCTGCTGCATGCTGAAGCTCTCAGTTTACTAGAGATTGATAACGGAGCATCAACCGAAACTAGTTTCTCAAATTCTCTTAATAAACCGGTAGTTTTGATATTATTAGGACTTTATCATTCCATGTTCCAACATAGTATTTGCTACAATATTGTAGTAGTATTTCAAACAAAGTAGAATTAAAGATTGAATCTACAGCATTTACTTTTGATTCTCGTTTAATAATAATTATTAAAATAGAATTACAAACAACTCTAAATCTATCTGACTATTGGCCTAAATCTCTCTCAATTTCTCTCTCACACTATTTGCAATGAAACTAGCAATCAATCAAACTTTATTCTATTATCAATCAATCAAAAACAGGTTAATGTGTAGTAGTGAAATTGAATTTGCTTCAAAACTACCGATTTATCAATCCTAATCCAGCTATCAATCAACCAATCTTCCGTTAATCAACTTTTATCCTATTATCAATCAATCAAAAACAAGTTAATGTGTAGTAGTGAAATTGAATTTGCTTCAAAACTACCGATTTATCAATCCTAATCCAGCTATCAATCAACCAATCTTCAGTTGGTGTGTAGCAAAACCTATTGGACAAGGAAGTAGATACAGCAACCAGCACAACTGAAGTTATTTGAAAGCAACTATTGACAATTCATATCGGTTATGAGTGGTTTTGATTAGTTTGTTGCACCATTGTGTCCGAGGGGAACCCCTTCCTCCTCACACCCCGCCTACTAGCAGTTTGTCAGGTTTTTATGCGGCTGACTTTTATTTGACAGTTCTTAAGCCTGTCACAAGGTCAGTTGGTACAACACAACTGTGTGTAATGAACAGATCTGTCCAAAAGTAAGCGCTTTTTGCTGCAAGGTGGATAAAATGAATCAACACTGAGGTGCTAGTGTGTGAGTAAGAAAGAGAAGTGATTACAAGACGAGAAAAAGGATAAAGAGAAGAAAACTGAATACTATAGTCAAAGATTCGAGACAGTTGACAAGATTAATTTCTGTGCTGTAGTAGAACTATTAATTTATTAAGGTTCATTTTCCAGGACACTTGTTCATCAAATCTAATGAACAATTAAACCTACAGATTTGATGGTCGATTAGAGTAGATAAGTGTTCCAGAAACCGAGCATCAGATTTTTGAACAACAGAGTTGAAAGGTAGTTCGCCAAACTATTCACAAGAGCTTCTTCAGGAATTTCGTATTGAATCCTTGTAATTATTACCAACAAAGACCAGAATGAACAGAATAATATGAGTGGAAAATTGAGAATAATTTTCTACAGAAAGTGTTGCATCTATTTCGTGAAAGACAGCACCAAATAAATACAGAAGAGAATAAGTAGATAAAGTTATGAAATTTGGAATGAATTTGAACATATTTGGGATGATCAATTATTAAAGACTTAAAAGTGGTTCTATCAACTCAAGTTTACTTTCTTTTTTTCATTCATTCATACCATGAATCACAATTACAATAGTGGATTGAAAATATACAGGCTATAGCTCAAACCTTCTTCTAGGCCCATTCATGAATGTAGTCTAATGAAATAATATAGTCACAAGGATTTCAATAAAACCAATCACAAACAATTAACATCGAATGATAAAAATTGAAATAGAGTACAATTTTGAAGAGAGGGCAGATGTATCATACAAGTCATTAATAAAACAATATAAAAAATCTTAAAGCACCCTTAATTTGAAAAGAAAACTTTAAAATAGTTCAACGGTGATATAGTAAAGTATTTTTAATTTTTTTCAAAAAATAAAGAGTGCTTAAAGATTTTTTATATTGTTTTATTGATTTAAAAAGTAGCCCATATGAATGAAGTGTTTTAATACAAGTCATGTTTATTGATGGCCCATGAAATATTTCGGACATGGCCGATACGAACAGGACATGTTTGTACACACATGTTCATCATGCATGTTCTGTCGTTAGTGACCAGCCTAATAGAGACAGTAGAATGAAGGAGTTTGAAAGCAAGCTTCAATTCAGAATCATCAAGGCTCTAGTCTTGTCTCAAGTACTCAAGACTCTCATCAAGATTTGTCATCAAAACTTTACAAACGTCTTCTCAACCTAGAACTCTATTCAAATTCACGATTGAAATAGCTCTATTCAGCTCGATACAAAATTCAAATTCGAATTTCAAACATTACGTGTTACTTACAATAATGCACACAAACATACCATTTGCATGCCTTCAGTTCCTGTTGAAATAACTTTGTTTTGTGCATTGAAGGTTGAATTGCTTGGTTCAAGTTCAACCTTGACGTAAGTGGGTGTGTCTAACACATCTTGACCTGTGACTATACCTATATATCACTCATAACTTGACCTGTAACTATACCGAACATATCTTGGCCTGCAACTATATCGATATCAGAATACTGTATCTTCTATTATATCTATATCGGTATCAGAATCGTTTATTCTCTGGCTTTAAGTATGTCTATATCGATATCAGAATCGTGTATATTCTGGCTTTCAGTATACCGATATCAGAATCGTGTGTAGCCTATTCTGGCTTCAAGTATATCTATATCGATATCAGAATCGTGTATATTTTAGCGTGAAGTATAACTGTATCGAGCAGGGACTTGGCACGCTTCAAGACAGCTTCAGGCCAACTGTGGGTGAACAACTTTGAGAAGGAATTAACAACCGATACAATACAGAAGTCGCCTACGAATTTAATGTTTCGGACTTGAGTGAGGACATAGAAAGAGTCATATTCCGGAACACTTGATAGAATGTGGCATCTGTTTGCTGTTATATTGATATTTGAGAATAATTTAATCCTCTGCTTGAAATTACTTCCATCTTGATCCGTTGGTCTCCAATGTCCTGAGAGTCCTTCTTGTAATAGTTTTGTAATAAATATTTCAAACTTGTAATAGGATCTACAAAAATCCGGGACTAAAAATGCGACTGAGTCATAGTCAATGTTGTATGGAATAAAACGGTGGAATTTGACAATATACGTGTGTTTTTATTTCATTAACTCCGGAACTATTTAATATAGCCACGGAATAACAGCATGTTGTATTCTGTTGTATTCTATGTTGTATTCTGTGATATAGTCTATAAGTACGAAGGAATCTTCAGATTAATCATATCAGAATTAAACATTCCAAGGTATCTGTGATAGAGTAGATTACTAAGGTACGGTAGTACGGTACATCTGATATGCCCTGTTGCACAGAAGCCGGTTAAATTTTAATCGTGATTAATTTCAGGAGAACCAATCAGAGAAGGTTTTTTTGAGAAGAAGGCTTCTCTGATTGGTTCTTGTGAAATTAATCACGATTGAAATTTAACCGGGTTTTATGCAAGAGCCGGTTGATAGAGCTCATAAAAATGTTATGTTACCTTCGAGGAAAATTGTGGAAATAGTTGAATTGCACTGCACTTGTTTCTACTTTCTTAAGGAAGAAATGTATAATATATATTTCATTGTTTTTTAAAATGTATGAATTCAGGGCTACTTTCTTGTATTTATAAAATATAATTTTAGTACCCTTCAAAATCTATAAAATAATAAAACAAGAATATAAATTGTAACGTAACTACTAGTTTCGTTGATTTATTTGTTTATTGAATCATTCAAAATTACACAACTTACAGAAAAGTACCACAGGCTAACTTACGCCCAAAACGTTTCCAATTCTAATTTATACAACAGTCCAAATAATATAGCTAGAGGTTTTGTGTCATTTCAAAATTTTTCAATTACACACTCAATTTACAATTCATACAAAAAAAATCATTTTTAAAAAGAAAAAATACTTCTAAATTGAATTAAATTAATTAAAAATAATTGGAAAATTCCAAACTTTAAAGAAACTATAAAATTTTGGGACCGAAAAGACAAACACATTATTTAGAACTTGATCACACCATCGTCAGGTTATGAAGGGTACTATAATTCCATTTCATAAATATTTCATTGTATATTTTTGAAAATGGGTAAATGATCTCAGCTACATAATTGAGAGAAACAAAAAACTGATCTGTAGTTAGGAAGGGTAAAAAAAACAAACCGAGGTTTTATTGGAATATTGATATAAATTGATGTATCTGATGATTCATGTGCAATCTCTAAAATTTCTCTAATGATCATTAACTGATTATCATGAGAGATCCAAACATTTTTGTTATCTTTTAATTTTCAATTTCAGCAGATTCAGCGAACTTAGATCTATCACGTGTCCAGTCCACTTTTTGCAACACGTGTTGGTCACTTTTCCAAAGAGGTAGGTGAGTGAAATTTTGTACGCCATCTTGTAGAGGCGGGTTATTTGAAATAAAGAAATCAGAAGATTCAAATCACGATCAGCTTGGCTCATGTATACCAGAATAAAGATCTCGTGATTGAAAGCTTATAAAAAGAAATCTTCTACAGTCAGATCAAACTGGCAACTCAAATGGAAAGCATTGAAAATATTCAAGTGGAATGCTGTCAATTCATTGTTGATTCCAGTAGGTGTCTACAATTCACCAGACAGTGGTCAGTTCAACTCATGTTAAGCTAGGTTATTTTCAACACTATATCAGGCTAATCCACTTACACGATGATCTGACACTTTAATTCAAGGTGGACAGGCAGCGTGTTTGTTTTTTAATTTCTCGCGCTAAGACTTCGAGACTCGACTACTTTGTGGTCTCATTATCGATTTCAGATGCACGGTGACTGTGTTTGTTTCCAGATTCGAGACTTGACTACTTTCTGATCGATTGTGGTCTAATGCGATTATCGATTTCAGGTGTACGGTGACCGTGTTTGTTTCCAGATTCGAGACTCGGCTACTTTCTGATCGATTGTTGTCTAATGCGATCATTGATTTCAGGAGCACGGTGTCCGTGTTTGTTTTTAGATTCGAGACTCGACTACTTTCTGATCGATTGTGGTCAGATGCGATTATCGATTTCAAGAGCAGGAGTGAAAGTTGTGCATCAGGTCTTGTTGCATTGTGACGTTGCTAATTAATTATTGATGAGGTGTTATCGGCTCTTACAAAATATATAAAGAAATAGAATGTTGAAGGAATTTACCGGTTTTATACTATCAATTCCTTAGCGGTATACGGTATACCTTAGCGGTATAGTAGCTTTCAACTAAAAGAAGATATAGTTGATTCAATTAACATATTTTATTATATCTGAGGATTTTTCTAGATTATTAAAGATGTTGCCTATTTGTCTTGAATTTTTTATGAATTTCGTATACAAGATCGTTTATAGAGATATTCCAAGTCTGAATTAATTTAAATTAATTAATGCAAATTGAATTCAATCATCTTGTTTTGGAAGATGAGGCTTCATAGTTTCTGATAGTGGAAATAGTCTGACTTCAATTGATGTTGTTCTTCCACATTTTTGCTGGGAAATTAACCGCTTCTTCAAACTTAACAGTTCAGATTTGTATATATTTCTCTTGTGATCTCAAAATTGTTTTTTTTTCAAACAAAACCGGTAGGCGGTAGCTAACTTAATATTAGAGCTATGAATTCATTTCAAAGATTAATTTTCAAATCCTCACAGTGTCATATTGAATAAATTGAAAACTAGTTCATATGTCTTTTCAAAACTTTCTATCGGAATGAACTGACTTGGGCCCATAAATTGAAAGCTAATGCAAATCCTACAATGTACGAAGTAATATATTTTTCATCATCATTGCTATCTTTTTCATGTGACTATAATCATAATCTAATCTTTCCTCAAATATCATCATATATATATATGAGAATGTGAGTGTGATAGTACAGTTTTGAGATTCATGACATCTCAGTTGTGTCACAAAATATACAGAGTGCTTCAGAAGTAGTGTCGAACATTTTAGGGTATTATTCCTGGATGATAGGAGACTACAAATGTCTTATTTTAAGTTTCCAAAACTCAGCGGTTATCCATAGGGCTGCCATTTTGTTTTTTTCCACTTAGGAGTTTTTATATCAAGAACGAAATTTTGGATTGATCTGAAATTTGACATTAATATTTATGCTATAAAGACTCAACTTTAAAAAAATGAATAAAAACTTTTCGATGTAAATTTTAAAAATGGCGGCAAATTTTTAGTTTTTGATGGCTAATTTCACGAAAACCGTTCACTTACCAGAAAATTCACAGGAGACGGAAAAGTTGGCAGATTTTATAAAGGTTCCAAGGATACCTCATTTATTCAGATTAGTCAGAGGATAACGGAGAAATCAATTCTTTTCATACTGCATTCATGACCATAAACAAACAAGATCATCTGAAAAACATTGTAAAATCAGCTGGATGGTCATATTGAGCAAAACCGAGTTTTAAAGCTTCATCTTTTATATAAAAATCATCTCTTTAATACAATTGTAATTATAAATGTAACATTGATGTTTGAAATGGTGAAAAGTGGCCATGCTTGCAGTACAAAAATGATTAATTTTTCTGTTATTCTCCAATCAATCTGAATAAATAAGGTATCCTTGAAATCTTGATAGAATTTGCTAACTTTTTGTCCTATGTAAATTTTCTGTAAAGTGAACGGTTTTTGTGAAATGTGCCATCAAAAATTAAAAATGGCCGCCATTTTGAAAATTTACATCGGAAATGTTTTATTTTATTTTTTAAAGTTGAGTCTTTGTAGCATTAATATTCATGCCAAATTTCAGATCAATACAACATTTCGTTCTTGATATAAAAATTACTCAGTGAAAAACACAAAATGGCAGCTCTATGGATAACCGCTGAGTTTTTGAAACTTCAAATACGACATTTGTAGTCTCCTATCATCCAGGAACAATACCCTAGAATGTTCGACACTCATAGTGTTCTGAAACACTATGTAGAATGTACAGTAGACATCTTCTTTGATCACTTATCTAAACTGTAGAGTAGAGTACTGAAAGATAAACTTAAGTATGCGCAAGTAATGAGTTACTCAAACATACGAGTGCAGTATTAAGATGAAAGGAAAAATCCACGCATGAGGAACGAAAATCAGCTCAAGTCACCAACAACTGTGTCATTCATATTATACTCTTGATGCACAAGTCACATAAAAATATGTGTGCCTCTCATGCTATTGAGTCTACTTATTCAGAAAAGATAGTCAACTCCAGTCAGAGAGGACCGTGTAATATGAATGATATTTATGATTCCTATGGAATACGAGTATGTGCTAATTAAGATGATATTCCACGTGACTAAGATTACATATATGTGCTGATCAAGATGATATTCCTGATGCATATGATGATATTTGTGCTGAGATGATATTCACGATGCCTATGATGATATTTGTGATGATTACATGATCTTCATTTCACCAGTATCAACGCCAGATACCAGTTTTTAATTTTGCCAGCCTCATTTTTCAGACAGTGACCGCATTGAGCAATAGTCACCTTCTCCTGGACTTTACTGTAATTGGCATCAAAGTCACTAAATCACAGCTTGTAATTAAGATCTGTTCATCGTCGATAATTATGGTTATGTAACCGAGTGAAGAGAGTTCTAATCGTTGAGGAGAAATTGAGAGAAGTTGTAATCGTAGGTTGAAAACTGTCGATTAATTGGTGGATTGGGGATTGGTTGGTGCGTGGTTAGAGAAGGGAAGCTGGATAAGTAGTGTTGAAGTAGGAAGATGTGGAGTTTAACTCGAGATTAATTTGAAAGTTTTTGATGGTACTGTACTGTTATTTTTAGTTATGATCTATTTAGTCTATTGGAGAATTCATTAGAGATGTGGTGCATTGGAATAAAATCATCAATTATTTGTCATGATCACACATATTGTAAAGCAGTAGAGCTATGGTTGACTCATACTGATATGAGAATTGTGGTCAAAAAGTTAAAAGGTGAAACATTACGACAGTGATTTTATATGTTATGATACGTTTGCTGTTTTTTGATGTATTATACTATCTGTTTCCTAAACAAAATGATTCCTGTACAAATCAATGATTTCATGTATACAATGAGGAGCAGAATATTGTAAATTTGTAGACTCTGTTGCAATTCTCGAAAGTCATGAGTTAGATTCCATTATCATCTGGATAGTTGAAATATAATATAATCATTTTATTCTTCTAGCATATTTTTTAGTATGAATGAGTCACCTGACATAGTTGAAACATAATATAATCATTTTATTCTTCTAGCATATTTTATAGTTTGAATAAGTTACCTGATATAGTTGAAACATAATATAATCATTTTATTCTTCTAGCATATTTTATAGTATGAGTGAGTTACCTTGCCGGATTTCCTACAATAGTTGCCTTATATAGAGATTGAAAGTTTCCATACCTGTGAACAAAGAATACATTTCCATGAGTATTTCAAAAGAAATTTGTTGAAAAATTTACAAAAATACAGTCTCTGTGAGTATTTCAAGAGAGATCTGTTGAAAAGTTCACAAAAATTCATTATCTAAGAGTATTTCAAGAGAGATCTGTTGAAAAATTCACAAAAATACATTATCTAAGAGTATTTCAAATGGGATTTATTGTAACTTTTACGAAAAACAATATTGATTTTTTTCGAAAGATCCACACAAAGGTTTTGCTCTAAAAATTTAATCAGTATAGAATTCTCATTGTTCTCTTCGAATTCTGATAGGTAACCCTTTACCAGACTTTACCAAGTATCTTTTATCTATCATTCAAAGTAGATGATATTTACGGGTGGTGCATGACTTTTTCTCGACTTTTCGAGAAAAGTTGATGTATGTTGTTTCTCACTTTTCGAGAAAAGTCGAGAAAAAGTCATGAACCACCCGTAAATATCATCTACTATTCAACGATAACGATTGCATCATCTTGCTCTTCAAATATCTTTAATTTCTGAGATTATTTGAAATTAATTCTACAATAATGTTCCTTGTAGACTACCAATATCAAGCGAGCTACAATAAATTCTGACTCATATTGTATTGACCTTTAAATTGAACAGCAATTTCTGTACTACCCGTTTGAAAAACCTCAGCAAAATCACTACTCTGTCCTTTATTTTTCCTGCGTTTTTTTATTAAAAGATGCAGATGCAAACTTGAATTCATCCACTTCGACCGATTCTCATTGCTTCCTCTTCTTTCTCTCATATTCTCTCTCTCTTTCTCATTTTCTATTAGTCTCTCTCTCCATCACTCCCTATCTCTCTCTTTCTCGATCACTCCCTCTCTCTCACTCTGTATCTCCCTTCATCACTCCTTTTCCCTCAATCACTCTATCCATTATTCACTCACTCACTCTCTCTCTCTGCCTACATTATTCTTCCACTCTCTCTCTCCCTCACAGTCTCTCTTTCTCGGTCGATTTTCTCTCTCTGTTGAACATCTCAAGACCTTGACATTTGCAAAGTTTGCATAAATAAATCGTTTCAATATTGAGCAAGTAGGTAGGCAGCTAAGAGGAGAGAGACCACTGGGTGACTTTTCATTCCGCTTGGAGAAGACTCGGACCAAACTAACTTGTTTTGTTGATAGTAGGCTGATAACTTGCAAACTTGTCATATATCTTGTCAAAACAGAGACGACTTTTGAAAATTTTCTCTTATTTTCGAGTCTCTGGTTTCCCACGGTCCTTTGTGATTCATAGCCTACTAGTGATATACAATTTGTATCTTTTATTTACATTCTTATTGAAACTTGTGGAACAATATTGATGAGAGTAGAGTTCACAGATAAGTTGGTTCTATCATAGAGAAACGATAGCATAAGTAGATATCCCATGGTATAGGTCGTTTATGTCGCAACTTTTACTGTTATCCCAAGCCGATAGTTCACATAGTTCTTTCCTATGCAGCTGTGTGACGCTGGTAGTCTCTCAAATTGTGCCGTTCATACACTATCACTCCAACAAAACAGTGAAAATTGACAATAATCGGCTTGAGATAACAGTAAAAGTTGAGACATAAATTCCCTATACCACGGGATATCCACTTACGCTATTGTTTTTCTATCAACGGTAAATCTTAAACCAAGGGTAGGATTTTTTAGAGTAATTTTATTATTGTGGGTAATAAATGAATTTATTTCCTCATCAAATTACAAATTACAAGAGTAGAAATTAAATAGTATCTTGGAAATCATACTGATCACGTATCCAGTTGTGTGATCAGATAATCGAAGTATAATTAACAAGGTAAAAACATTATCAACTTGAATAATAAATAATAAAAAAACTAGTATGAAAAAAAGTAAAAAAAAGCTGTGAGTCTAGTCTAGGTAATTGAGATTGCTAAAACATTACTGAAACTACTGCCTGTAGCGCATGAGATAAAAAAAAACAGAAAAACAAATAAATTGAAACAGCCCAGAAAACCAAAAACTGGGATTAATGAAATGCATTAAAATATAATAATTAATGTAATTAATATAATACCGTACATGCCTTAGTGGAATAATGATTCAATTGAATAATATTATTTTTATGAGAATGGTGCCGTTGAACAATGCTAGCTCAACCTGCACCATTATCTAACAACATTTATAACCGTCCATACGTCGTTCTCTGTAAATAACCAGCTCTTTGCTCTCTCATAAAAGATAATATACAGGAATCACACCTTCTCAATTCAATTGGCAAATTTATAAAGCAAATCCATCCAGGACATAGCTTGAGGATGAAAGACCCATGATGTGTACTTCTGTTTCACATTAATTCTCTATCGAATTATCATAAAAGTTTTATTTTTTCAATAGTCTTTCCTCCTAGTAAAGCAAAAGTACATTATACTGCTTTTCCAACATTTTTACCATCTGCTCTGTGTATTCTTATTTTTCAATACCTTTAAAAAAGATGGAGTTTCAAGATTGAATTAAAAGAGTCTAAAAAAGATGGAGTTGAGAGATGGAATTAAATGACTCTAAAAGATGGAATCAGAGCTTGTTCTAATCAGTGATTTATTTATTTAGCGTATGTCAGCATACACAACACATTTATAATCACAAAATTCGAAAAAAGAAAACAATAGAAAATTAATAGATAAATCGAATAAGTTCGTTTCACTAATCAGTGAATATAATACAAAACTACAAACTACAAAGATGATTCAAGTCAAATCAAATCAAGTTTTATTCAATGATATCACTCACATGACAAATTCCATTATACAAATGATATTACAGATCATTGAATACAATACTGTTTGCTTAAGAAAAATCTTGTCTGCAAACAGGAGTGAAATACATTCAGAACTTAACTAAAAATGCTTATTTATATTTCAAATGAAAATACTTATCTTAATTAAATTTAATTATCTTAATTAAATCCCACACACACACACACACACACACCATGGAAAAATCATAATTGATTTTAAAAATTTTGAAAGAATTGAAACAAGTGTTGACAAGACTGTCAAGGGTATTCATCTAAGAATGATAGAAGCTCATTAATCTCAACCGGAAAATGATCCATCAACCATAGGAGTAATTTGGATTTGTAAGATTTGAGGTTATTTGAATTTTTAATCTCGACGGGCAGACTATTGAAAAATTTAGAACCCAAGAAAATGAAACTCTTTTGAAAGAGAGTGCAATATGATCTGGGTGCTACAGTTTCAGTCGATGCTGCAGTTTCTTGAATTCTTCTCCAGTCCGTTTGATATTTACATTTATTTGTTTTTCTTTCTTCCCTTTCAAAATGAACATCGTTAGTCTGAGACTGAAGACCCAACCCATGATTATTATAAGCTCTTGGAACCGCCTTTCAATCCAAGGGTATGTCATGTGGGAGTTACCACCTGATTAACTTGGCCTTGTTATATTTATTCACTTCCTCTGACAATGAGTTATAGTTCGATTATTTTCGCAAAGAACGACATTCAATGGAATGTAGTTTTCTCCCTCCACTATAATGTTCTTGGTTGATTTGAAATACATTGAAACTAAAAACGCATATCTAATATTTGTTAGTTGTAAAATAATACCGTAGTACACTTTTAAAAACTTACAACTAACATTGAAAATAGTTCACTCAAGATACAAAATACTTGGATCATTATTTATGAACTTGAATTAGCAGAGTTTTAAAAACTTTCTGAGTGAAACAGTCTTTGGCTGCCTGGTGGTGAGGTTTATTTATATATATATTTTTTTTGAATATTACAATAGTGCGATAGTATCTCTCTAGCTGTAAGCTATTTGAGGGATATATAAAAATAATCCATTACATACAATAAGAACAATCAATAACAAAAGTTATATTTCTTAATTTACCTGATTATATTTCTTATTTTTTTGTTACTGATTGTTCTGTTTTGTCCATTACACCATGACTTAACTCAACTTAACTTAATTTATAAAATAGAAAAAGATCTTGCCCGGTAAGCGACAATTAACAAGATAATCACTCTGGGATATTACCTAATGTTATTCATTCCGAACACAAATATTTATTAAATCACAATATATTTTCATTGTAAAATTAAAATTATTTTAAACTCAAAAAATACACACTTAGAGGTTCAAAAAATAGGTTCACTTACGTTATTCATAGGAAATGCTGTCAGTTTAAAGAAAATCTCACATATTAACTAATACCAGGAACCAATCAGAGTTGTAAAAAAAGCTACTGGAGGAATTCTGATTAGTTCTGAAAGGAAGTAAACCGTGCTTACCAGAGGACGTTTTAAAACTGTTTAATAAATACTTCAAACTGTTGTATCACTTCAAATAGGTTTAATCGAGTTCGAAAAGGGGGCAGATATTGGTGATTAGATGATATTAGTCAATTTTGTTACGCTCATTCTAGAAAAGTGTAAATTTTCTGTATCATATGCTCTCAAGTCCTTATGTTCTTATAAATGCAGTAGGTCAACAGTAGCTCGATATACGTACGAAACATCCTGTTATATTTTCCAAGCCGCTTCCAAATTCAAAGCAGTTCTCACAAAATTTTAATCTAGATTACAAAACTGTAACCATCTTGTAGAGGTTAAGTGAAGCAACCTTCCAACCTGAAATTTGTAACTGGAATTTGTAACAGTGTCGCAGAAAAGTTGCATACTATTTCAATAATAATTTCGGGTCACAACTCGATTAGGTTCGTCTCTTTCTTTCCATCTTCCTCTTCCATCCTTTTCTCTGTTCATTCCGTCTGCCTCACCTGTTTTTTTTAATGAACTAGTGGGTTAAAACACAATGGCGGATAATTCGGTAATTAGCAGTTTTCACTTCGATTCCATCTTCAGCTGCGGTTTCTTCTTGTGACACGTTTCTCTCTCACACTCTCTCTGTCACTCACTCACTCACTCTCTCTCTCTCTTCCCCCACTACCTCTTTCTCAATTCTGCCTCCATGCACCACTATCTGCCCTTTTTCTCCTATATCTTTTATATTTTTCCTCATTTCGTCTCCAATGTTATACTTTTACTATAGTGGTCACTCTCATCTCTCATTCACCTGTTTCAAAATTCATTCTGTCTTTTTCTCTGACATTTTTCTCCCTCTTTTAATCTCCAGTCTTCTCCATGTAACATTATTGTCTTCTCTTTTTTCCCGTCTATTGTAGTTGTAATTTCGTCTCCCAGTGACACACTATTTCCCATTCATTCTCTTTCACTCTCACTCTTCTCTTTTCATTCTCTGGCCCACTGTCTCTCACTCTCTCTCATTCTCCGGTCCACTCACTCCTTCTTTCTCTCTCTTTCTCACTCTCTCTTTCTCAGTCTCTCTCTCACTCTCTCTCTCTCTCTCAGTCTCTCTCTCACTTTCTCTCTATCTCTCTCTGTTTTCGCTCTCTTTCTCTTTTGACATACTGCATCAACCTTGACTGTTGGTTCACACTGTTACCAATCAACGAAATAGTATTATTGTTTACTAACTTGACCCAACATGCTTGATTAGGCAAATAATCGAGGTTGTGCCTTTTACATAGATTGCCATGTTCAAAACTGTTGTTATACCAACAGTGCATTCAGATTATCCTAAATCAAATTCGGATTATGGATCAGTTTTAATTCCAGTTTTCAACTATAGAACTCTACTATTGATAGAATTATTCTATGAAGAATTCCATGTATAAGAATACTACCTGTCTCAAGCTGTCAGAGCTGTTGTTAACTCACAGTTATAACATGACTGATTCCAAAATTGATTACTGGATTTCGAATTCATAGATTTCGAATTTTTCATTTTGTTTCACAGACATTACATTCATTCAGTTATTGGTCGTAATCTAGCAATGAAAGGTATCATTTTTAGAGCACTATAAACTATTCGACCCCACAGTAATACTCAATTCCAATTGAAGTTTTTTTCTAAAGCCGTGTCTACACTGAACAAATGTTCAACTTACATGTTCGACAAACATGTTTGTTAAGGGGCTCAGTGACAAACATTTTTTAAAAGTTTGTTAAACAAAAAATTACTGTTTTTCCAAACATTTTCAGTGTTTGCTGTAAAACATGAAACCTGTACTCCCCACTTACAAATATTTTGTTTGGTGACGCGTCCACACTGGCCACGGGCAGACATTGTTTGTCAAACATAAAAATTTGGCCCAAACTGTTTCAACAAACATGTTTGACGAACATTTGTTCAGTGTGGACACGGCTTGAAGATCATAATATTCTTAGATGCATATTGACTTGACACAAGTGAATTGCTCATGTTCGCGGCGCGTATATCTGTTCGCACCTTTAGATACTGTTTCAACATAAGAGATTCCAATATTCATGATTGGATATCACATTTCATGGACATTCTTCGATTTTTTATTACGGTCTTCTAACATTACATTCATTCTTAGTTATTGGTCGTAATCAAGTATTTCAAGTTATCATTTTAAAGCTGCTTCTACACCAAAGTTATTAACAAAATGTTAATAACATAATCCTTATAGATTCTATTAGATTGAACGGAACTTGACTAACACATATGTTCATCATGTGTATGATAAGTTATGCTCTATCTAATAGAATCTATAAGGATCAAGTTATTAACATTTCGTTAATAACTTTGGTTAAGAGTACTATAAACTATCATAGCCCTACAGTAATACAGTTCCAATTGAGGCTTTCTTCTGATAATCATAATACTCAGATGCATGTTGACTTGACATGTTAGATAAAGTTGTTAACATACTGTTATAACATGAAAGATTCCAATATTTATTACTGGATACCACATTACATGGACATTCTTAGATTTTTCGTTAGGTTTTACTGACATTACATTCATTCTCAATTAATGATCGTTATCAAGCATTGGTAGTTATTATTTTAAGACTACTTTAAACTATTATGTCTCTACAGGAATATTCGATTCCAATTGGTTTTTCTTCTGAGAGTCATAATGCTCATAAATGCATGTTGGTAAGAAGTTTTTAGAGCTGGTAAAAACCAGACATCTATTACAAATGTTTCTCAGTTGGTCCGATATATATAATATTACATACGATACATATTATAATGCTCATAAATGAATGTTGGTAAGGAGTTTTTAGAGCTGGTAAAAACCAGACTGCTATTACAAATGTTTTTCAGACGGTCCGATTGCATTGAAGGATATCCGTGCCAGTAAGTAGGCTGGAATATTCAAAGTGTGTTGCCTGTTAGCCTGTTAGTAGTCCACTTCTAGGCTATGCCTAACTCTCACTCAAGCCTTTTTGTAGTAGAGAGTTAATACACCGTTCAATCAAGCGTTTTACACTAGGAGTGACTTATAAACGTGACCCTAAATAGGATTATTTCTTGCATCTATTATCGTGTATCTGAAGAGTGAATACGGTGTAGCTTCAAAGTTGGTTCAATGGAGAGCATTTATGCATTTTTATTATTAATCTACAAGAAGAGACAACAGCTTGGAGTGAATTCCATCGTTGTTCTACAGTATCTACATTGTCTGTTTTGTATCTTATTTCATTCATTTATCATCAATTCATTATGCACCCAAAATGGATTAATACATTCGAGGTATTATCTTCGTCTTTAATCACTAGAATAGACTCATAGATTGTATTCCCAGTTTGTAAATAATTGAGTTTTCCTCCACCTACTGTCTAAAGTACATACTTTACTCCCTGAAACATAATACTAAAGTGTCACTTTTTCGCTCTAGGTAGTGTGGAGCCCTCCTGGGGGAGTCACTCTCACCTCCAAGGATAGACAACCATGTAGGGTGATGTAATGCTGTATTTAAATGCCTCACGTTGGGCCGGCAAATCATGTGGTGCGTTTTTTAACGGCTTCACACATGTAGAGTGAATCTTGTACTGAGTCAATGGTGTAGCGGCTATAAATTTGTAATTGCGTGCGTGGACGCTGAATGTACACCAGACTGATTGATTCACTACAAGATTCAATACAATTGTCGGAATCGCGGGAGGCCTAAACGCTCGCTCACCCTTGATTCTTCTAGTGACAATTGTATAGTGATGAAATTTTTATAAGTAGTGTAGCGATCGCTAAACACTGAAGACGGATACCTTAAAATTATTACCTGTGAAGAATGAGCATACAAAATCATACAGGTCGAGCAAAAATCCCGATGTAGATAATTTACGGGACTGCGTCTCTAATAAGTTCTGAAGGATTAAAATACGGTATTTGAACCAAATATCGTTCAGAATATACTTCGAGAACAGAGTCTTGTCGGGTTTTAAGCTCTATTGTAGGAATTTATATGATCTATGGCTGCTTCTGCTGTACAATTGATGTGTTCGCTCCAAGTCGAGGTAGGTAACAGATAAAAGCTGATATATGAGCAGGTAAGGACAAAGAATAAATATCTCGATCTGACCCCACTCGCTACATCCACTTAGACCTGTTCCAATATCCAGCTTAATTCAATTATTCCAATGATCGTATTCGATCGGTTCTTGATGATATAGAACGTATCAGACACAATAATTGACAGGCTTAAGAAATAATCGAACTCAGAAAGCGAATTAACAAAACTGAAATATATTACAATAAAATATGTAATCATACAGTGCAGATTCAGATTTGATTTACAGGTTGATAATAATTTAGCATTAACAGAATAGTTAAAAATTTTCTTGTGCTTGCATGATACCATGCGTGATTCAACAGAATTTTGCAATTGATAAAATTAACAGTTTGAAAAAATAGTGAAAAATGAATTATAGAAATATTTTTTAAAATGTTCGGGGTCGTGGTTCAGGCAGCGGAGGATAGTTAATCAACTACAAATTCTTATAAATTAAATATGAATAAATTCTAGGCTCTTAAATGCTAAAGCGCTTGTCGGCGTGGCCAATAATTTAACGAAGAAAAATTTATGTTTTTCTGCACTGAAATATTTTCGAAGCGTAGATGGGGCCCCTTTTAAACTTATAACTCACGTGAATTTCCTTGGCGGTCGTGGTTTTCTTCTTTAGATCAAAAATCGTTTGATCGGCGGCAATCCAGGCTTCGGTTTCAGCACGTGGGGAATTTTAATTTAAATATCTCCTTCACCGAATTAATTAAGGGATAGTTTACTTTAAGCTTTTAAATTTATCGATTGATGGAAACAGAAATTTATAAATAACAAATAGATTGGCCTAAAATATCGGCTCACAATAGAACATTTAAAAATCGAACAAGAAATTTTACAAATAGGTCTTTGGTAACTATGAAAGAGATCTACACGGTAAGGATTTCAAAAGGGAAGTGCTGCTCTTTTCTCTAAGCTTTTAGGCTAGACCTTGCTTCTCCGAATCTCAATGTAATAATTTGCATAAAATTTGCCATTGGTAGAACGCTTGTGACGTAACATGACGTCAGTGGCAAGTAGTAGAATACAATTCCTTTAATTACAATAATAATTTAATTTATGTAATTCTTAAAACTGCTTAATCTTATAGACATAGTTCCTCTCATACAATGTACACGTGCTAGTGTAACTGATAAGGCAGGGTTGGTGTCTGATAATAGATTAACATGTGTTGCTTTCAAACGATCACCGTCTTGGTGCTATTTCTATGCACTGTGATTGGTTTAGACCTACCAAAGAGATTTAATTACCATGTGGTTCAGTTGAATTAAATTATTAATAAATTAATATTCTTGTACAATTTTTATTAGGTTTGAGATTATTATAATTAATTTCTGCCATTTTATCAATAATAGAATTTCATGCTATGACCTATTTAGTTACAATAAGACCTGACGCATAATACAATTTCTTAAATAATAAATAATTTCAACATAATACATACATTTTATTTTTTATTTTGAAATTCTTGATCCTTTATTGATAGTTTTATAATTTTTAGAATGATATTTTACCTTGCATGAGAACCGGTATGATATTTGACAATGCTTTGAATCAGTCAGCTGCGTTCGAACTGTTTTAAAAACATCTGATCGATAGTAAACAAGTGTAACCTCAAATCGGTGAGCGATTCATAAATAATTTGTGCTTTATTGCAAAATAATTATAATTTTATTGAATAATTTTCCTAGAAAAATATTCAGTACAGAACGGTACTCTTATCTAATATACAGTTATTGATAAGTAAGCTTATCGCTCGGTCGCTAACTATTCCTTTAGCAAATTCTTTCATTTTAAAAGGTAATCACAATTTTTCTCTCTTTTCATGAGATCTATTTGAAAGATTCATCACACAAAAGCCCCAGGATATTTTAAATAGGTAATTGGGAGACGAGTCGAAACAATGACTATTTGAAAAATCCGATATTGTGATGAATACACTATTTCATCTCCTTACTTCTACGAAAACTCAACACTTAACACTAAAAACAATATATCGTGCACTTTTGGCTACGAAAAATAAATAATTGATTGTTCCTTTCATTGGATACAATCGAAATACAATAATTAATGAGGTCTCTTTGGATCCTTCATTAAAACAACTCCACAACTTCCATTCACGGGTGGCTTATGAGCAGACCCATAACTATAACAACTATACAGATTTCACATATTACTTCTTAAGATTTGAATAGTATTTGCAACAAATATAGACTTCATCATTTTTTTTGTAGTTATTACAGGTTTCGACTCTTTGGTTTGGCTTTTACTAATTGGGTGAGAGTGTGATTTTACTTCGGTGACTTGACAATCGTCTACCGTTTGACTCGAGCAATTTCTTATTGCGCTTAGTACGTTGCGTACAACAGGGTTACACTTGAAAGCTTTTTTGATTTTTATCAATGTTGGTTACAAATATTAAGTCCTTAAGATTACATTTATCAATTTGAATTACAATTCATGATCTTTTGATGCAACAGTAATAAATTTCACATTTAAAGGTAAGATTTCATTTTCTTTTTAGTTTTTTAGAGATACATTCATATAACACAGAACATGCGCATTTCGTGCAAATTAACATAATATATATTTTTGGTTGCGTTTTTGCTTATGATTTCACATTAAATAATATGTTACATTAATAATTGAATAACGATATTGCTTGGATTCTATTAACATTGACTCTAGGATTTCGTACACATTGGTTGTGGGACGAAGAAAATTATCGAACAGGCTTTGGTTCTGAATAGATTTTTTCTATCGATTCTGTATTTCAGTTAGATTTACACATTTTTTCAAATAAACTTTGTTTATTTTCTTTCCTCCTATTCACTACTTTCATGTTATTTCTAATTTATAATTATTTTCCGTGGATAAATACATTTTGTTTTTTGTTTTCCAGTTGTGCGGATTGTACTAGGCGATTTTTCCTGTGATGACTGTGACATGAGGCGGATGGCTTGATTAGGTTGGTAATTTTAGAGTTGTTTTGTAGTTTTATTTTCTCTGTTATTAAAGTTGATTTCGATTTTCTTCATTTGTGTGGATTTATAATATTTCCTTATTGCTGAGATGTGGTGAAGTTTAGGTTATGTTGATTAACTAGCTGCAGTAGAAAGATGCTAGTCTGCAAAGATATGATTCGGTGGGTAGGCTGTGATTATGACAAGTTTGATGTTTATGTATTCACAACATAGCTTCCAAATTAATTCAAAAATTATTCCTTAAGCCCCCATCTAAATTTGATTTCAGTATTTGTTTCAAGTTTTCATTCCAATTTGCAACTATCCGTTTTATCAAACTTGGCTTAAAACGAATGTGCCGGTGGTGTAGATCATTTCCTACAAATTCATTTCTTCTTGGTCGGCCGGTGACATGCAGTTTGCTATTCTTAAACCTTACATGCCGGTGGTGTCTGTGGGTTTTTTCAAATATCCTTTCCTTGTTGCATGCCGGTGTTCAGTCTATTTGATTTCAACCGGACATGACTGCGGTGATTGTAGGTCCTTCCTGATACCGTCTTCCTTTTTTCTTGCATGCTGGTAAAAGATTTGATGTAGGATTTCAGCCTTATATGACGGCGTGTAAATGCACTCTCTAGTTGGTTTTCTTTTTGGACGTATTGTAATCTGTCTTGTTTTGGTTTTTGATTCATAGTTTTTCGGTTTTTGTTTGATTTTGATTTGTCGTGGGTTTCTGTCTTGCTTCTATTGTTTTGTGGGTTATCTTCATGAGTATTGGGTTTGTATGTTGCAGGCGCTGTCTTCGGTGGATGGACGGATGTGGGGCGGTCGGCGGTCCGGGCTGCTCTTCCACTCGGGGCAACGTCCTTGGACTCCTGGTGGTCCGCGCGCGGTGGTACGGGCTGTCCCTCTATGCTATGATGTCGTCCTCAGCTTGGCGGGTGATGTCGTCCGGCTCGTCTTGGCGTTCTGCGGGCGGTGCAACTTCAGTCTTGACATTCTCGGTGGGTTGGTCTTCCTTATATGTGTCATGTTCACTTGTCTGTTTTATGACCTCTCCTCCGAGTTGTCTGCTTTCGCATGCATGGGCTCGATCACTGGTCCAATGTTGATTTTAATTGTTTGACATTCCTCCTCAATTTGCCGTGTTACCGTCCTGCTTTCCTCTGCTGCTTCCTTCAACCTTTGTTCCGGTTTTTTAAAATCTTGTTCACTTGCCTTCTCCATCTTTGGATTTCCTTCTTTAATTCTTCTCTTGCTTGTTTGTCGGCTTCCCTTGCCTGTCTGATTTCTTCCCCCCACTGTTGGGTTTTCTTACTCAGATTGTTATTGCTTCATTTGTTTGGTCGCTCATCTTGGTTATTGCTTTCAGGAGAGTGTCCATATCTTGCTGGAAACGGTTACAAGGCGTTGGTCGGCGGCAATGGTTCCTCCCGCGCGAACTCCTCCATCTTTGAAGTCGCTGATGTGGGCCCCAGGGTGATGTGTGGTCCTTCCATGATTTATGGATGATACATGATGCGAGTGCAGTGAAACGACCGCAAACATGTGAGGTTATGTGAAACGATTATAAGTGAATGATCAAAATTGAAATAGTGTGAAAAATTCGTTCAATGAAGAAATACGAAAGTGTGATTCGATAATAGGTTCCGTGATGAAGTGAATCAAATTAGCAATATCGTTAACATAAAATGACAATAACATACAGGATACAAAATGGATAATGCGATGACAAAGACGCCTCTTACAATTTATTACTATTACTATTATAAATATTTTACTCTTATAAGTTCTCGCCGCAATTCTATATAGGGCTAGTATTCTTCGCAAAATTTATATAAAAGCAGTGATGCTCTGCTTGAATTCCACAATATATCCGTGATTTAATTTTACTTCCCTCTTTATGTTTTAAAAACTTTTAAAAATGTAAATAACTCAATCCTCTTTTCTGTAAATTTTTATAAATTGTTTCAATATAGACCTAATATTCTTCAAATAATATGACCTTTCTTATGATATCTCTTATACCTATGACTTATAGTATGACCAAATTTCGAATAACAAGATAATAAATTCTGAGTTCGATTTTTTCTCTAAAATTCATCAATCGATAAATTTCTTTTCCGTTCAAAATTGGGTATGGTACTTCTTGTTATTTTATATACAGTGAATAGTCAATATTAAGTTCGAAAAATTCACAACCATGAATTTTTCAAAAATTTTCCCGTTGTCAGCGCTATAGTATACTGAGCAACTAAATAATCCTCGCAGTCGATATCCACCTCTTCAATGCCTATCACTGTTGGCGCCAAATCATGTGAGCTCCCCTGGGGAGTCACTCTCACCTCCATCTTAAAATTATTACCTGTGAAGAATGAGCATACAAATCATACAGGTCGAGCAAAAATCCCGATGTAGATAATTTACGGGACTGCGTCTCTAATAAGTTCTGAAGGATTAAATACGGTATTTGAACCAAATATCGTTCAGAATATACTTCGAGAACAGAGTCTTGTCGGGTTTTAAGCTCTATTGTAGAATTTATATGATCTATGGCTGCTTCTGCTGTACAATTGGTGTGTTCGCTCCAAAGTCGAGGTAGGTAACAGATAAAAGCTGATATATGAGCAGGTAAGGACAAAGAATAAATATCTCGATCTGACCCCACTCGCTACATCCACTTAGACCTGTTCCAATATCCAGCTCAATTCAATTATTCCAATGATCGTATTCGATCGGTTCTGATGATATAGAACGTATCAGACACAATAATTGACAGGCTTAAGAATAATCGAACTCAGAAAGCGAATTAACAAAACTGAAATATATTACAATAAAATATGTAATCATACAGTGCAGATTCAGGATTTGATTTACAGGTTGATAATAATTTAGCATTAACAGAAGGAGTTAAAAATGTTCTTGTGCTTGCATGATACCATGCGTGATTCAACAGAATTTTGCAATTGATAAAATCTAACAGTTTGAAAAAATAGTGAAAAAATGAATTATAGAAATATTTTTTAAAATGTTCGGGGTCGTGGTTCAGGCAGCGGAGGATAGTTAATCAACTACAAATTCTTATAAATTAAATGTGAATAAATTCTAGGCTCTTAAATGCTAAAGCGCTTGTCGGCGTGGCCAATAATTTAACGAAGAAAAATTATGTTTTTCTGCACTGAAATATTTTCGAAGCGTAGATTGGGGCCCCTTTTAAAACTTATAACTCACGTGAACTTCCTTGGCGGTCGTGGTTTTCTTCTTTAGATCAAAAATCGTTTGATCGGCGGCAATCCAGGCTTCAATTTCAGCACGTGGGGAATTTTAATTTAAATATCTCCTTCACCGAATTATTAAGGGATAGTTTACTTTAGCTTTTAAATTATCGATTGATGAAACAGAAATTTATAATAACAAATAGATTGGCCTAAAATATCGGCTCACAAATAGAACATTAAAAATCGAACAAGAAATTTTACAATAGGTCTTTGGTAACTATGAAAGAGATCTACACGGTAAGGATTTCAAAAGGAAGTGCTGCTCTTTTCTCTAAGCTTTTAGGCTAGACCTTGCTTCTCCGAATCTCAATGTAATAATTTGCATAAAAATTTGCCATTGGTAGAACGCTTGTGACGTAAACATGACGTCAGTGGCAAGTAGTAGAATACAATCCTTTAATTACAATAATAATTTAATTTATGTAATTCTTAAAACTGCTTAATCTTATAGACATAGTTCCTCTCATACAATGTACATGTGCTAGTGTAACTGATAAGGCAGGTTGGTGTCTGATAATAGATTAACATGTGTTGCTTTCAAACGATCACCGTCTTGGTGCTATTTCTATGCACCGTGATTGGTTTAGACCTACCAAAGAGATTTAATTACCATGTGGTTCAGTTGAATTAATTATTAATAAATTACTATTCTTGTACAATTTTTATTAGGTTTGAGATTATTATAATTAATTTCTGCCATTTTATCAATAATAGAATTTCATGCTATGACCTATTTAGTTACAATAAGACCTGACGCATAATACAATTTCTTAAATAATAAATAATTTCAACAATAATACATACATTTTATTTTTATTTTGAAATTCTTGATCCTTTATTGATAGTTTTATAATTTTTAGGAATGATATTTTACCTTGCATGAGAACCGGTATGATATTGACAATGCTTGAATCAGTCAGCTGCGTTCGAACTGTTTTAAAAACATCTGATCGATAGTAAACAAGTGTAACCTCAAAATCGGTGAGCGATTCATAAATAATTTGTGCTTTATTTGCAAAATAATTATAATTTTATTGAATAATTTTCCTAGAAAAAATTCTGTACAGAACGGTACTCTTATCTAATATACAGTTATTGATAAGTAAGCTTTATCGCTCGGTCGCTAACTATTCCTTTAGCAAATTCTTTCATTTTAAAAGGTAATCACAATTTTTCTCTCTTTTCATGAGATCTATTTGAAGATTCATCACAGTAGTAAAAAACAGAAAAACTCCCTAGGGAGTAAAAGTGACTCCATTAAATAACATGGGAAGCATCTCTATTTTAAAAACTTACATGGTAATAGGTTAGAAGGTCTAAGCTCAGATGAGAAAGCGTAATAGAGGTGTCTGTCATTGAGTCAACTGAATTCAATACCACAACCAGAAATTTGATCAACTCATGAAATATATGTATGTATGATATTATATTCTGAATATTAGTAGACGATAAAAATTTATACAATTTTTAAAATATTCTATTCTATTCAAAATACCAGCCAACAAATATTTTTGATCTGCATTCTGCAATTCAAATCTGAACCGCGTGATCTGGAGTCAGCCATTTTGGTAGCCAGCTGATATAATTGTTACACTTGGCCGATATATAGCGCAATCAGCAGTGCCTATCAGACGACCGGTTTTTAGGTTTTAGATTTTAGGTTATGTTGTTAGGAAACATTGTCACCAATACGTAAGTTATTAGAATGATTTAATTTGCAGTTTCTATAAAAAAATGTAGATGGAGGAAAAATGTTGTGTACATCACGAGCGAAAAATACTTTTTCTCCCTCAGGAAAATTGTTGCCCTCGGCTTCGCCTCGGGCTTCAAACTTTTTCCCTCAGGGAGAAAAAGTCGTACTTTTCACTCGAGATATACAAATAACTATTTCAATCTCTCCGAATGTATAGCAATCTGCTAGTTTTCGTTTTGTTGAGTAGACTATTCCTATATTCCTACTCGGAACTTTTTTCCTCTTCCAAGTCAATTAGGATTACTTATAAATTGGAAGGGTGTGTATACTTCATAGAATTCATCAATTCTTAATTATCATATTATTAGGTCATTTGTTGATAAGTTTGTAAATAATATTGAGTTTTCAATATCTCCGAATGTATACAATTCTCCAAGTTTTAGTTTTGTTGAGTAGACATTATTCCTATATTCATACTCAGAACTTTTCTCCTCTTTCGAATCAATAAGGATTACTTATTGGAAGGGTATGTATACTTCATAGAATTCATCAATTCTTAATTATCATATTATTTGGCCATTTGTTACTTTTCCTTGTTGTTCTACAGAGATGCGTTTATATCAGTTGCCTGTATGATTATTGTTTGTATATCATGTGATGTTACTTAATCACATGATAACTGTTTGATAAAATAATAAGTTGTTTACTGAGTTTAGTTTGTTATCTACGAGAATAAAGATGGTTGCTTCAAATGGCTAAGAATTTATTAAGATATTTAAACATGGCGCAGTCAAGGAATTGAACGGAAAAGGAGAATAATTGAGTGAGTGAACAACGACAGGATTGAGTGAGTAATAAGATTGGGTAATTATCGTATTATTATATTTTTTCTTAAAAGACAACATGGATTTCAACAAGCCAGAACCGTTACTATGCAACGGGGAAAATGTTTCACAAAATTTCGAGTTATTCAGGATAAATATCGTAAATTATTTTATAGCGACTGAGACAAATAAAAAATCCAACCAAATTCAAGTTGCAAGATTTAAAAACTTGTTAGGCAATGAAGCTTTGATTTTATATGAATCGTTACAAGATGTGGATGAGCCTGAAACGGTAGAATCAATATTAAAAATATTAGAGAGCTATTGTTTACCAAAAAAGAATGAGATCATGAATGTATACAATTTTATAGCTTGCAAACAAGAGGAAGGTCAATCATTTAATTCATTCTATGCAACTTTGAAGGGGCTAGTGACAAGATGCGAATTTGGGGAACAAGAGAATAAGTTATTGAAAGCTATGATTGCATTGGGGTTAAGGTCGAAAGAAATGCAACAACGTGTGTTGCGAGACAACGCCTCGTTGGAGAAAATAATTGATTATTGTCGCAGTGTTGAAATAGGTGAAAAACATGAGAAGTCAATAAATGAAGAAAAGTCTCGAAAGGAAGTGCACCCAGTTTCCAAGTATGATAAAAGAAAAACAAACTCATATCAGAAGATTGTATGCGGCTATTGTGGAATGCAGCATGTAGAAGGTAGGAGCTGCCCAGCGTCTGGTAAAAGCTGTAATAAATGTGGTAAGATGAATCATTTTAGCAAAATGTGCCTGAATAAAGCTAGAAGAAATAATTTCAGAGTGAGTGAGCAAAGGCTACCTCAACCATTACATAATGTTGTGGAAAGTCCAACAGCAATAGAAGAAGCTCACGAGTTTGTTGATTCAGTATATCTAGTTAACACTGTCAATGAAAAGGCTTGGTTCAAAACATTAGTAATTGAACATAAACCAGTAAACTTCAAATTAGATACAGGAGCAGATGTGAATATATTGCCATATGAAATTGTGAAAGATAGTGTGTTATTGAGTAGGTTGAAAAAGAGTAGTGTTCGATTAGAAGCATATGGAGGATTTAAAATTTCACCTCTGGTTCAGTTCACTGCTCAAGTGGAATCAGAAAAAAGATTTGATTTGATAAACTTTGTTGTGGTCAAAGAGAGTACAGTACCGATTCTAGGCCTTGAAGCTTGCATTCAGTTGAATCTGGTGAAACGAATTGATGAAGTTCAGAAGCAAAGTAGTAACAACAATGTGAAGGATAGAACAATTTTTTTGAAACGTATTCTGATGTGTTTACTGGCCTTGGTTGTTTCCCCGACAAGTGCAAAATTCGATTAAAAAAGGACACAATGCCACATGCCAGTTCAGCGAGACGTATACCAATGAAGATTCAGGACAAATTTAAAGAAAAACTTGATGATTTGATAACCATGAAAATTATTGAAAAGGTTGAGGAGCCCGTTGAATGGGTTTCAAATGCTGTGATAGTAGAGAAACCTGATGGATCCTTAAGAATTTGCATAGACCCTGTACATTTGAACAAGTACATTGTAAGAGAAAGAGTTACAATCCCAACAATACAGGATATTCATCCTCGTCTAGCGAATAAAGAGTACTACAGCGTTCTTGACATAAAAGATGGATTTTATCACATACTTCTTGATGAACAATCTGCTAAATATTGCAATTTTAGCACTATATTTGGAACTTATAGATTTTTACGTTCTCCTTTTGGCTTATGTAATTTACCAGAATTGTTTCACAAATGTGTTTCAAAGTATTTTGAAGATATTCCAGGAGTAGTGGTTTATTTCGATGATATTTGCATTGCTTCAAACAGCAAAGAAAAACATGACGAGACAGTGAAACAGGTCTTGGAACGAGCGAGGAAATTAAACATCAAATTTAATTTCAAGAAATTTCAATATTGCGTACCTGAAGTGAAGTATTTAGGAATGCTGTTTAATAAATCAGGAATGCTTCCTGATCCAGGAAAAATAAAGGTTATTAATGATCTCCCCGACCCAACAAATAAAGCTGAACTACAACGTCTGTTGGGGATGGTCAACTATTTGAGAATGTTCATCCCAAATATGTCACAAATAGTGTCACCATTGAGAGAATTATTGAAGAAAGACGTCTCTTGGTGTTGGACAGAGATTCATGTAAATGCAATCAATAACATTAAAAAGGTTCTTACAAGTGACAAGGTAATTGCTCCCTTTGATTATAAGATTCCAGTTTTAATCCAATGTGATGCATCACAAGACGCTTTAGGATGCTGTTTACTACAGAACAACAAGCCAATTTATTTCTCATCACGATCTATGAACTCTTCTGAATGTGAATATGCCCAAATTGAGAAGGAACTCCTTGCTATTGTATTTGCTTGTGATAAATTTCACACCTATATCTACGGTCATGATGAATTGACTATATATACTGATCATATGCCATTAGTTTCAATAATGGAAAAACCATTAAACAACATACAGAATAACAGAATTCGTCGATTGAGACTAAAACTAATGCCTTATCGCTTCAGCCTCCAGTACTTACCTGGGAAAAACATGTATATTGCTGATTATTTGTCAAGGTGCGGTGTAAGAACTAAAGAAAAAGTTGATTTGAGCATGGCGGATATGGTTCATTGTGTTACTGAGAATGGCGAAGTTGAATTTTCAGAGAAACGCTTGAATGAATTTGTAACAGAAACACAGAATGATGATGTTCTTCGGAAAGTTATAGATTATTGTGAAAATGGCTGGCTTAATAACATTGTTGATGGAGGAGAACTAAGGCATTTTTTCAAAATAAGAAATGAAATACAATTTAGCAAGGGTCTATTGTATTATAATTCAAGAATTATTATACCCAAGAATTTGAGAGATTTTATCTTGAATAGGCTCCATGAAACGCACTTAGGAGAAACAAAAATGAACAGCATTGCCTCAAAATTTTATTATTGGCCAGGAATAAGAGCAAACATAAAAAATCTGGCTGAATCCTGCACGCTTTGCCAAAAATATAGAAGGTCCAATGTAAGAAGTCCGATGCTTTCTCATGAAATACCCGATTTTCCATTTTTAAAAATTGGAGTGGATATAGCTGAAGTAAAAGGAATAGCTTATCTCATAGTTGTGGATTATTATTCAAGGTGGCTTGAAATAACAAAAATGAACAGTAAGACAAGTTCGGCTGTTAAATCTATTTTATCCCAGTTATTTGGCAGGTTTGGAATTCCGCAGATTATAATAGCTGATAATAATCCGTTTGGCTCCCAAGAAATGATACAGTTCGCAAAGGAGTGGGATTTTAAAATTATTACAATAAGTCCTCGTTATTCTCAGTCTAACGGCTTAGCTGAAAAGGGAGTGAACATAGCAAAGACTATGATAAGAAAGTGTGCTGAAAGCAAAACCGATTTAAACTTGAGTTTGCTTAACTATCGGAATAGTTGTGTTGCGGGTCTCAATTATTCTCCTGCTCAGTTAATGTTTGGTCGAATGATAAGAACAAAGTTCCCTTATCCTCAAGATAGTTTGAAACTTCATCAACTTCCTCGGGAAGAAATAGCAGTGCAAATGAAGAACCATAAATTCCAACAGAAAGAAACATACGATAAGCAGTCACGGAAACATGTATCTTATTTCAAAGAAAATCAGCCCATTTATATCCAAGATTGGAGAACAAAATTATGGGAGCCTGGAGTAGTTATTAATGAAGCTGATGCCCCACGGTCCTATGTGGTGAAGTCCAATAGTGGAAGAATATTAAGAAGAAATGAGAGGTTTTTAAGAAGACGATGAAATCAAAGGAAAGGTTGAAAAAGGAAATGTTTGAGAAAGTAAAAGGGGAAGATGTTTGTATATCATGTGATGTTACTTAATCACATGATAACTGTTTGATAAAATAATAAGTTGTTTACTGAGTTTAGTTTGTTATCTACGAGAATAAAGATGGTTGCTTCAAATGGCTAAGAATTTATTAAGATATTTAAACAATTATCTCTTAAGCTGGGCCTGGGCTTACACCAAAGTTATTAACAAAATGTTAATAATTCAATCCTTATAGATTCTGTTAAATTGAACGGGACTTGACAAACTAATATGTTCATCATGTGCATGATTAAGTTATTAACATTTTGTTAATAACTTTGGTGTAAACGCAGCTTTACTTTACAATGCTTGTTGAGCCAATGCAAATAAGCTATACGACAAAATTTACTGTATTTTGGATTTAATTGAATTGAATTCTGAGAGAATGTGCTCAATAAGTCAAGATTATTCGAAGAGAATGTAGACTAATTTTCGTATCAAGTACATGATTTCAATTGATAAAATTATTTGAATGGAAAAATTCAATACTGAATTTTTAGTAGTCTACTAATCGAAATCCGTAACTTGTCGGTAATGCTCATGAAATGTCAATTTTGAATAAATAAACTAAGAAATTGCCAAAAACCACAGATTTTATTGATAGTTACAAAGACCGGTTCGGTTGTTACACCATTGTCAATCTCTGAAGAAAGAGAAAAAAATGTCAATTTGAGTTTGGGGCGTGTTCCACAGAACTAGACTGCTTGTGATTGGTCTCGAAATCCTCGTACCTGATTGGCTGACAGGATAATAAGTTTCGAACAGGAAATGACAGATTTGATGATCGCAAAATAACGAAGAGAATGTTACATCGTTACATGGAATAGTCGATAGAAGGCATGCTCTATAGTAGTTACCTGTTTGGGATTGGTCGAAGCTCTTGTACCTCATTGGCTGAGTGAATTGTTGGTTGGAGCACGAAATGGCCGATTCGATGATACACGGAATGGCGGATGTGATGGTACACAAATCCAAGATGATACTGTAAGTACAGCAATCGCATCTTTTTTGTGTATCATCTTGGATTTGTGTATCATCACATCTATGATCTAATATTATGATAAAGATCTAAATTTTCCCCACTTTAGATTTTGTTTTGCTTATTTGTAATCTAATCAATTCATTATACATTTTTTTGGGTATCTTATTCTTAGCAGTTCCATATCGCCGTATGATTGGAATCCTGGGCTAGGTGCACACCAGTCAGTCAAGACAAAACAAGACATGATCAGACACGTTTAGTCACAATACTTCACATTGTTGTTTATGACGCAACTCACACTGATTAGTCATCGCAATTAGACATATCTTCATAAGAGACTATGTGAAGTATTGTGACTAAACGTGTCTGATCATGTCTTGTCTTGACTTGACTAACTGGTTTGCGCCCAGTCTTAGCAATGCTATAAAATCACCTAGTATAGACTAGGTTGTCTCAAACTCAAACTCATAGTACAGAGTGAATGGGAACGATTTGATACTGTCGAAGCCACTGATGTATTATAGATATCAATTTGAGATATCAGTTTTGGTTGTTACAACATTATCAACCTTTCTCTCCTTCTGGTTCCTTCACCTATCAGAGGTTGGAGGTAAAACTTCAGTAAGCTCTTATCACAGACACGTTGTCCTTATTTTTCCCTTTTACATCTTGCTTTTTACACATGTTTTAAGTAATAAGCTTGAATGGAAGACAATAAACCAATTGAATGTGTGACCAGTTATGGTTGTAAACTTGAAGCCTAAAGAACCACACACAATGGCAGGCTGTGTACACATTGCCATAGAATAAACAATCCATACATTTTCTCTGACACTGCCTTTTCAACGTGCAATAACCTCTACTTGTCTGACACACATTCGTCTAATATACAAGGACAGAGAACTGTTCCCATCTTGTTTTTTTTCGACAATTATTTTTATTGTCAGTCTTGTCGACTTGAAAGTTGTGAGAACTAACGTTTTCTAACAAGTGTTGAGTTTTCATGCTCATGGAGAGCTGTATATATGAGTATTCATTTATTCATTTCATTGACAATTACAAATCATAATTATAATAAATATAATATGATTGGGAGAAGACAACAGGCATAGCCCAAAACTGTCTTCTCCCAAATTTTTACAAATAAATATTTCAAAAAGAATAAGATTAAAGTTTCACTTTCACTTCAAAATTACGAGGGGGAAGAAGATGGAGAATGAAAGCGGGGGCAAAAAATAGGATTCTGAGGTTGATGGAACAGGTACAAAAGATAAGCGATAAGTGGAAGAAATTAATGGTGGTGAATTCAGTGATATTTTGACTACATTTTGAGTGTTGTATTTATTAGAATTGGAATCGTTTAGGGCGTAAGTCTGTAGTACTTTTCTGTAAGTTATGTAATTCTGGATGATTATAAATGGATAGGAATAGTTATTTTGCTCAAGTTACTTTATACTGTTACTCATGAAGATGTAGATTGGTTCCATATCAACAATTCTTCATAATATATTAATATCTTTTCAATTATTACTAATAGTTAAATACTTCTCTTACTTTTTCCCCACCAAATTTCAATCCATAATAATCATTCTCTGTTTTTTTCTTAATATATTGTTTCTTTCTTCTATCGTCTGTACATACATCACCGAGCATTTATTCTTCACATATGTTTATTTCGAAGATGCAATCCAATTTTCTGTAACGGTGATGCCTACATGAGGTATTAGGTTTAGGACTTGAGTTGGTCCTGAACAACAGAAAAGTTCAACAAAAATATTTATTTCATCTTTCAGAATCTTTCTCTATGATCTTTCAAACTTTCTCTCCACTTGATTACTTTAGATTTCTTCATTTCTCCTATAAACTCACTATGGTCCCAGTTTAATATCACAAATCATCTTCTAGCCTTCCACATAAAACTTACTGTACTAGTCTCAACTAGTGATTAAAGTTCCAGTAATTATACATGGAGATCCCCAGAAGGGTTACAATCCTGGAAGTTTTCTTAACTGCTGATAAATTAATATTCTCCAACTTAGAAGCTCTATAGGTCTACCTGAGGACTAACTAACCAATCAAACTAACCAATACAGTTGGTAATTATACATGGAGATCCCCAAAAGGGGTTACAATCCTAGAAAGCTTCTTAACTGCTGATAACTATACTCAAACTCAGCTGCATCTTCATAAATTATAAATAATATCCTACAACCCAGAAGCTCTATACCTGTAGACTAACCAACTCATCGTGAGTAGTTATAAGTTTTTTACTAGTTAGTTTAACCACTGAGTATTAAGGAACTACTAGTAGTTCTAAGAGTACTTCTAAAGTATATTTTACTTCTTCATTTAACTTCTTCTTCTTCTTCTTCTTCTTCTTCTTCTTCTCCTCCTCCTTCTTCTCTTTCTTCTTCTTCTTCCTCTTCTTCTTCTTCTTCTCCTCCTCCTCCTTCTTCTTTTTCTTCTTCTTCTTCTCTTCTTCTTCTTCTTCTTCTTCTTTTCTTCTTCTTCTTCTTCTTCTTCTTCTTCTTCTTCTTCTTCTTCTTCTCCTCCTCCTTCTTCTCTTCTTCTTCTTCTTCTTCTTCTTTTTCTTCTTCTTCTTCTTCTTCTTCTTCTTCTTCTTCTTCTTCTTCTTCTTCATCTTCTTCTTCTTTTCCTTCTTCTTCTTCTTCTTCTTCTTCTTCTTCTTCTTCTCTTCTTCTTCTTCTTCTTCTTCTTCTTCTTCTTCTTCTTCTTCTTCTTCTTCTTCTTCTTCATCTTCTCCTTCTCCTCCTCCACCTCCTTCTCCTCCACCTCTTCTTTTTCTTCTTCATCTATCAACCTGCTCAGTAGTACCATAAAGAAACAATAGCGTAAGTAGATATCCCATGGTATAGGGCGTTTATGTCGCAAATTTTACTGTTATCTCAAGCCGATTACTGTCGATTTTTGTCAATTTTTACTGTTTTGTTGGGGTGATAGTGTATGAACGGCACAATTTGAGAGACTACCAGCGTCACCCAGCTGAATAGAGAAGAACTATTTGAACTATCGGCTTGGGATAACAGTGAAACTTGCGACATAAACGCCCTATATCATGGGATATCTAAGCTATCGTTTCTCTATGGTAGTACAGAGTACTCAATCACAGCTTGTGTCATCAGAAGCAATAGGTCCGTATTAATTTCTTGACCTGTTGGGAGAAAGCTTGGTTTGGGAATTCACTATATGTACCTGTCATAATTGGTTGAATGGGAAACATTAATGCTATATGCATTTGAAACGCTGACAGTTTGAAATGAATTTCACTATATTTTATATTTTTCTTGGTAGGTGCACTTATTTTTCTTTGACAATCGGTTCGTAAGACCGGACACTAGGGATTTAATCCCTGAGGTGTAGGCCTACCAACTCAACTATAATAACACAATTATTCTAGGTGGAGTTATTAAGTCGTAAATATTCGTCGCATCCTAGTGGAGGCCTATCATTTTATTGGAATTTATCTGATACGGTTCAATTGAGAACCGTATTATACGTAACACTGTTGCATAAGTTCTTGTTTTATGTCTCGAACTTCTCTGAACAGGTGGACTAATTGCTCCAGTATTCTGGTTTTGAACGATACATCTATAGTATCAAACTCCTTATAGGTATATAGTGCAAGTTCTCAATGTTGTATTCGATTGATACACAGTTATAGAGTGATATAGTGTTGTCCAGTCTGTACAAATAGATATACGGTACACATTTTTAGTAGAGTATTCAGTTGGTATACAGTTATAGGATGATACAGTGATGTAAAATCTGTATAGAGAGGTCCACGTTATAATGGCAGTGGAGAAAGATAGGAGAACAACGTTGTCGAACCTCTGTCTTGTCAATGCCCACTATAGACGGTAGTTGATACAGGTTTATTAATAAACACACTCCATTCACATGGGCTACTTTTTAACAAATTAATGAAACAAAATACAAATCTTGAAGTACCCTCTATTTTTTAAAAACTTTAAAATAGTTCAACAACTAGTTTCCATCCTAACTTAGGTCAACTTGACCTAAGAAAATGACCTAAGTTAGGGTCAAAACTAGTTGTTGAACTATTTTAAAGTTTTTGAAAAATAAAGGGTACTTCAAGATTTTTATTTTGTTTCATTAATAGCTTTATTGGTGTGATATTAACTGCTCTGCTCATTCTCGTTTGAAATAATCAATTATATTTTTCAATAATTTTATCATGAATTTTATTTATTTATTCATTCAATCATTCAGAATTACACAACTAATAGAAAAGTACCACAGGCTAAATCACCCAAAACGATTCCAATTCTAATTTATACAACAGTCCAAATGTTGTTAGGTTATGTATCACTTCAAAATTCTTCAATTTACGATTCAAAACACACAATTCATCACACACAAATCATTTTCTAATTTTAAAAAAGTTTCCAATTGAATTAAATTAATCACAAATAGTTGTAACTTGAAATTCCAAACTTTGGAAAAACGATTAAATTTTGAGACCGAAAAGACAAACACACTATTTAGAACAAAAATGATAATTAAGATGATTAAGATAATAATTTTCATAATTAAGATGAAATATTTTGTTAATTGATTATTGTTGAAAGACAATATTGTTAAAATCCGATCTGGCAACGGAGCAAAGCGAGAAAGAGATAAGGCTAACCGCTTTGTTGAATGATAGACAAGGATAGCAATACCATTGCTAATCAAGCACTGCCATTCTAACGCATACCTCACTATATACTAATCTACAATGTACTAGTATTCAATTTATATACAGTCATATTATGATAGAGTGGTACTCAATCCGTATATAAAAAGATATACTGTCTATGTTATCATGTAGTATTACTTTGTTGTCTAGACAGTTATAGCGTGATACAGTGTTGTAAAATCTCTATAGATATAATGTGCAAGTTTCCAATGTAGTTTCTACTTGCTATATAGATATAGAGTGGTACAGTGTTGACCATAAATGTATCAGCGTGCACCACAATTGGAACAGTTTTTGATTGGTGAATGTGGCAACACTGCAGGAAAAGATTGATTAAATGTGATGACATGATGGAAAGTAGATGGTTTTGTTGTTGAACCTGATTTGATGATTGACTGCAGTTATTGATATCATTTGATGATATGCTTCAATGGTTTGGCGATGTTGAAACTGGAATTCAGTACACAGGCGTCACATAATGACTTATCATCTTGTTATTCGTTATTCACCAATGTGTTACCAGTTTATTATTGATTTCTTGGAGTAACTCAGTTCATTCTATCAATGATTTGGATGTAGAAAAGCTACGTACTTCAACAAAAACTTTGTTTAATGCTTGTATAATATGAAAGTTGCATACGACAGTTTAATATCTGAGGCGTTTCCAGTTAAAGGGATTTCTAGTAACTTCTTGCTGAATCGTCGAACTCTTTGCAGGGACAAGTCAAGTCAAGTCAAGTCAAAAATGTGTTTATTTCCAACATTATAAATAATGTTACAGTGCTTAAAAATAAAAATATGAACGATATATACGAAATGAACATTTTCAAGGGGAAGAGTTGAATAATCCTGCTTCATTAATTATAATTGATTCAGTTATATCATTGATTCTAATCAAATGAGTGATATATTGGTGACAAGAATTGGAATCTTGGAAGATACTACCATCCCTGCCGTCGATCTTTGCAAGTTACATTTGATTAAATTTTTACATTTTTCATAATTATGATCCATCAAATGATCCAGCTCCTTCTTCTTATTGCAAAATCAGACAATTGCATTGGACAACTTATATCAAGATATTATAGAGTCGATGATTAATAGTATGATAGATGAAAGATGGATGATGATATGGGATAGATAGATGGTAATATTGAGTATGTTCTGCTAAAAGAAGCTTCACAACTCCATTTCGTTTTGAAATCCATCCGTGCTTTTGACAATAATTCTGTTATAAATAATTAGTTGTTGTAGTTGAACGTGGAATGCGTATAAATTATACTCTTGAAAAATAAAAGACTGTAAACTAACTATCCGATAGTATAGCTATCATCACATTTCCTGCAAGCTGTTATCCTTGTTGTCAATATGTTCTTGCAGAAGCAGAAGTCAGTAGGATGGTTCACAGCATTTAGTTTTGATTCCAGTTCAAAAATTTCATAGAATACTAAATATTGAGTAGTTAATTGATATACCCTCACAGCAAGCAATCCATTCTATCATAATATGAAATGTTGAGTTCTTCAAGAAACTAATATTATCAACAGTACATTTGCTGTGCCGCACCAAAAAGTGTCTCATTTTCAACAAATAATACACCAGTAAGTTTTCCCATATTTAACTTCAACATCTTCTATCACTTTTTGTATAGTTGAGAAATTGCTATTGTGGTAATTATTCATATTAAATAAAAATAATTCGACTGTGCCAGTAAATCCCAGGTTGAATTAAACTTGGTATCAAAAAATCCATTAGTTCTGCTTCTAGTATTATAGTTCAAAATAATGGATCTCCCCACTTATATTCAACTATGCCATTAGATCTCAGGTTAGAATAACCGTGGTTTCCGGTTCTAATAATTTCTAACGATAGTTTAGCGCGTGAAGACTTCTAATTCACTTTGGAAACATTCGCACTTCCTTCCTCAGCCTCAAGATCTCCTCCATCTATTTGAAGGAAGCCTTGACATCATCATGACTTTCCTTGAGTGGAAAAATGAATAACCGCAAAAAATGAGGTCAACTAAATTGTTCGGGAGGGAGAGAGAGGGGAGAGGTAGCACACATTTTTAGTTGTTCATTATGACCTCCAGCATATACCTTAACAGGTATTTAACATTGTCAGGAGGTGTATTTTGTATTGTAATAGATATCGTAGTAGAATAGTGTTTCTAGTTTTGGAGTTTGAAAAAATGTTTAATATGAATAAAGTATGGAGTTTTAGACTTGGATTGCGAATTATAAGCTATAAGTATGTGTTGTTAGGACATGAATTTTGGAAAATTTGCTCCAATAACATGAAGTAGGTATCATTCAAGTTTTCATAATGTAGGCTTACCATGTCACATTCCTTGAACGTAGATATTGACAGAATAGATTCTTACCTGCAAAAAAAATTATCATTAGTCATGTTCATTTTGAAAAGAGTATAATATCATACAAATCATTCTAAATATTGTTGTCGTGTAACTAACTTTTCATTAATCAATTTTTCCTATAGTATATTATTATGAATCATTTCATGCTTTCCCACGCCCTTTCTTTATAGTTACGTCGTATCAGCTTCAGTCAGTTATCAGCTTCTATTTATCATCATCTATCTATAGTTCGCAAACAGCTTTCATTTTCATAAATTGTAAATGTACAACCATTCTAGCTGCTTCAGTATAATGTATACTATTATGTAAGATACTGACCAGCTTTAAACCTAGACGGTATCATAACATTATTGGACGGTGATATAGGAATAGCGGGAGAGGTTACTGGATGGAGGAGGAGTACGAGGAGTGGTGAGGTGAAGAAGGAGGAGAAGAAGGAGATGAGAAATAAGTGGAGGAGAGGAGAAATGAGATAGGAAGAGTGAGTTGAGAATAGAGATGGAGGAAAGAACGGGAGAAAGGAAGAGAGAAAAAGAGGACAAAAGGAGTAATAGAAGTGAAGGAGAGGAGAAATGAAAGAGAAGGAGTGAGTAAAGAGTAGAGAAGGAGTAAAGTGAGAATATTAGAAAAGGAGATAAGTGAGAGGCCAGAAAGAGAGGAATGATATTAGAGGAAAGGATAAGTACTAGAAGATTGAAGGAGCAAAGGTAAAATTGGAGAAGAGAATGTAAGCTTAGAGAAAAATGTAGGGAGGACCTTATTTTGTCTCTAATTGGAAATGGAAAAATGGAATTGAGAACTAAATAGGAGAGAAGAGGAGGAGGGGGAAGATAAGAAGAATAAAAATTGAAAAGACAAATGGAAAGAGTACAAAGAGAGACAGAAAAGAGAACGAGAATGGAAAATAGTTAAACATGAGAAGGGTACAGAAGATGACGCAGAAAAAGAAGAAGGATAAGAAGTAGAAGTTGTAGAAGAGGTAACAAGTACTGCTGTGTCTTCAGTGCTCTGGTTAGGCACATAACAGAAATCGAAAGCTTTTGTAAAATCTATTATCACACTAGTTTGGCACTCCACTACTTTCCACGCATGCTTTGCACATTTCAGCTGTCATCTCCTTTTCAAGACAGTTTCTCTCTCACACACTCTCTCTCTTTCTTCCTCGTCTCTTCTCTTACCAGTCACTATTTCTTTTTCATTCTCTGTCACTTTATCCTCCTCTCATACTCTCTCTCTCTCCCGGAGTCAGTAGCGAATAATAAGCGACTAGCCACTGGTCTTTCACTTTTCAGTTTTTCCAATAGGCTTGCAGCACTTACGTGATTATCGGCGGTGCTCAGCTACAATGGAACATTGTTGGCCGATAAAAAGAATTGACACTTTCTACTGAGACGCCGCTGTTGTCACTTGGGTAGAAGTTAAATGGAGAATGAGGATTAAGATTCTCTGATCCAATGTTGATGAGAATGTTCTTGAAAGCTTAATATTGTTTGGCGCTTGTCTTCGATAATTTCTGATGAATTCCCCCTAAAAACTATTGGTATTTCAGGAGAATTTTTGAAGAGTCGTTACAGTAAATTATGCAAAAATAACATCAATATTCTGTTCAAGACGACTCTGGATTATGATTGTCACTAAGGGCCGGTTTCCGAGCTCGGGATTTAGCTAAGCTCTAGACTTTAAACAGCTGGAGTCAGAAAATTGTTTTTTTCCTACAGATACCTTGAAAAGTGACCATTTCTGCACTGATCGCAGGCCGCAAAGAATCACTTTTCCGCACTAGTGCGCAAAGTCAGTACTTTGCATACTCCAGATTTGCAGCATGACAATAGTTAGTAGGTTATATGGAGCACCAGTGCGGGAAAATCAAAATTGAGTTGGTAATACTCATAGTGAGGCCCACGTTATAATGGCAGTGGAGAACAGCGTTGCCTTGCCATTATGTGCCTTGATTATAGTCATTTCAATGCTTACATAAGATAAACCCCCTTCAAGCAGTCACATAAATTTTCAATTGAATTACTAATCATTATAATTCAATTATTATTATTCAATTTCAAATAAATTAAGGTTTTTATTGATAATAAAATTACACAGAAAAACATTTGATGGATTTCAGGGAATTTTACCCATAATTACCCACTTTTCATATTCAATGGTAACTTTACGAAACATTTAATGTGAAATACGTGCGCAAAGTTCGTTTGGTGCACTCAAGAAACCATCATCCGCACTCGCCTACGGCTCGTGCGTAAACGTTTCTTCGGTAGGAGATAAGTGAGAGGCCAGAAAGAGAGGAATGATATTAGAGGAAAGGATAAGTACTAGAAGATTGAAGGAGCAAAGGTAAAATTGGAGAAGAGAATGTAAGCTTAGAGAAAAATGTAGGGAGGACCTTATTTTGTCTCTAATTGGAAATGGAAAAATGGAATTGAGAACTAAATAGGAGAGAAGAGGAGGAGGGGGAAGATTAGAAGAATAAAAATTGAAAAGACAAATGGAAAGAGTACAAAGAGAGAAAGATAATATGAAGAAGGGTGGAGGGAGAGGAATAAGAAGTAGAAACATTGGAGTTGGAAAAAGAAAATGAGTACAGAAGGATAAAAGAGAAAAGGGAAGTCAAAGTAAGCTGGAGGATGTGTGAAAGAAACCAGTGCAGCTATGCAAGAAAGATGAGAAGATGAAAGACGATACTACTAGAATTGGAAAAAAAAACAATTGACTAGGGGAAATGAGGTGATAATAAGTAAAACCACAGAGACGAGAGATAGAAAAGAGAAAGGAAAATAGTTGAAAATGAGAAGGGTACAGAAGATGACGCAGAAAAAGAAAAAAGGATGAGAAATAGAAGTTGTAGAAGAGGTAACAAGTACTGCTGTGTCTACAGTGCTCTGGTTAGGCACATAACAGAAATCGAAAGCTTTTGTAAAATCTATTATCACACTAGTTTGGCGCTCCACTACTTTCCACGCATGCTTTGCACATTTCAGCTGTCATCTCCTTCTCAAGACAGTTTCTCTCTTTCTTCCTCGTCTTCTCCCTTACCAGTCACTATTTCTTTTTCATTCTCTGTCACTTTATCCTCCTCTCATACTCTCTCTCTCTCCCGGAGTCAGTAGCGAATAATAAGCGACTAGCCACTGGTCTTTCACTTTTCAGTTTTTCCAATAGGCTTGCAGCACTTACGTGATTATCGGCGGTGCTCAGCTACAATGGAACATTGTTGGCTGATAAAAAGAATTGACACTTTCTACTGAGACGCCACTGTCGTCACTTGGGTAGAAGTTAAATGGAGAATGAGGATTCAGATTTTCTGATCCAATGTTGATGAGAATATTCTTGAACGCTTACATTGTTTGGTACTCTGATCGTATTTCTGATGAATTCACCCAAAAATACTGGTATATTCAGAACAATAATTTTTGATCAATGAGAGTGATAGAAAGTGAAGCGAAAATGTCTTCATTATTTTAATAAGACGAATCTGAAACATTATTTTATTCTGTGACATGGAGACAAAAATGTACTGTGTTTGAAAATTGATGAAACCGTTTCAGTTCCTTCCCCATCATTAACTGAAAACTCAAAAATTGTGAACATTGAAATTATTGAGAACTGAGAACCAAAACATCAAGAAGCCGAATATTCAGTGTGATTGAGCCACATGATTGGTTGTTGGGCGACCTATCAGGATTGAGGTCTGTCATTGGCCGTGAGACAAGACTCGCCCACAATGTTCTACAGAATGCCCATTCATAGTTAATCATTATAAGCATTTATATATTTTAGCATCCAATGTACAACTATCTATTATGAATGAGTGTAAGGTAATGTAATGTCATCAATAAAGTTGTGTAATAATCAATGTATACTGAATACTGAATACCGTAGCATTTTAGTTTGAAATCACTGATTTGTTTTTTTTTAATTTAAATGAATAGGAAAGTCAGAACACTATAGAATACAATTCCATAATAGAGTATTTTGTTACACTTTACTTGAAAATGACACTAGAGAGTACGACATATGTTGTGCTAGAATACATTTTTGGATGGTGCTATGATTTTCAATGTTAATTTTTGATTGTTCGTAACAGATTTTTATTTTTTCTTAAATTTGTTTCATTTAGAGATTAATATCAGTTCCATAATAAATACATTTGTTATGAATTTAATAGAATTAGAAAATAAACAACCGCACAGTTTGGCTATCACAATGATTATTCATAAATCATATCCATCCAAATTAATACAATCCTTCCATACAAATGTTTAAAAACTAATCACCACATCTAGCTACGCCAGCTATAGAAGTAGTGAATCTAGGACCTCTGTTACTCCCTCCTTTCTCTTTTCCATGCCACTCTCTCACCCTCACTCCCTCTCTCTTCTTCATCTCTCTCCTTCTCAAAGAGTGTACAGTAAATGTGCGGTCAACGACCATATCTATGGTAAGTTTCTCTTCAAAATGTCAGTATTGGTTGAACCAGTGTCGTTGATGTTATATTAATAAGGAATGCTGACTGTATCTCACATTAGCTGCTTGTCTTAAATCGCACCGGCGTTCACTTTGTTGCAGTTCGAGTCCACAAACTATACATATATTTGTTGGAATACATATATATTTGGTGTAGTATGTATATACTTTGGCGTCCCGGTTGTAGAGATGTTATTACGTAACAAGTTCTTGTTCTACCGACCAATATGACCATGTTGTCATAATGTGCAGTGACCACACTGGTCCACTGTGAATATTGAAAGTGTTGTAGTTGAGAACTCTTGTAGAGAGGTGTTGTTCACTATTAGCTTGCTTGCTGACTGAAAAGGTTTGGATAATCAGAATCTGAATGGAATTGATTGGTAATGAAGGGGAGAAATACGTTCTGGATTTTCCTAAAATGGTTTGTTTCTATTATAATAAGTAAGTTACTAATTGGAGAAGAGATGTTCTAAAATGAATATTGGAATTACCGTATTGAAGAGCACTTCTAAAAGGTGTTGTACTATTCGCTTGCTAGATGACAATATATGGGCTCAACTGTTCACCTGAAATTGTTTGTGTCTATAATAATAATTGAGTGACTGCTTGTGAAAACAATGTTTTTGAATGAATATAGGAATTATTTTAGGCTACTGAAGAGTGCTTCTAAAATATGTTGTACTATTCGCTTGCTAGATGACACAATATGGGCTCAATTGTTCATCAGTGCAGAATTAGTGATCATTGAAATTTATCATTGATCATTGAAATTGATCATTGATCATTTAAATTGATCATTGTTCATTGGAAAAGTAAGAACGGGTGAACCTGTTGAAGACAATGTAAACAAATTAGGTCTGGAGAGGAGAATAATTGGTGCACTTCACTGATCTATTCCATGTAATTAGTCTATTTAACTATGTGTTACTAAATTTATCTTAATTTGGGAGAGGAATAGCACAAGGTGTCACCTGGTCATATGAGACATGTATATTTATCTCATATTGATCAGGATTTTAGAGTTTTAAATTAAAAGTTCAATGAACAGTATTTTGTCTTTGAACAATCTTTTGTTATCAACAGAAAGCTTGTTTCTTTTATTTGTTTTCAATATTATCGTTAGCTTCTCTCTGTTTCTAATAACATAGGTACGTGCCGCTTGTGCGACAATAGAGATATGTACTTGAAATGATTTCCATGTTTGGTATTGACTGAGTTTATATTAATACCCAAAATTTAGCTTTTGAGGCAGAGTTCGTTCGATAGGACTGTGAGTAAAGTCCGGCTGTTCTGGTGAAAAGGATAGATTTAGCTCTTGTTTTATAAAACAGTTTTCCTGTCGCAGTTCGGGCAGTTTAAAGAGAATTGTATTATTGAATAAGACGGGATCTGAACCCATTTCACTAGATCAGTTATTTTGATATTTAACTAATAATTAATGTCGCGTTTCAACCAGTGAATGCCAAAGGGGGAAGCAATTTTCAAAGGTAGGTGTTATCCTTTCTGAGTTTTCTTTTAATAATTATTTTTCATAACCACAAAGATTGTATCTTTAGCAGCAAGCAAGTAGCTTTCCCATTAATTTCATTTCAATATTGTTCCCTTATAATAAAGTAATCTTGATTGTTTCAATGTAAATATATGTTGACGATTCATTAAATTATATAGTAGATTGTTCACCTTTTGTTTTATCTTTATAACCACCAAAACATATTGCATATAGTGGTTCTTTTCCCTCCTTACAAAGGTTACCTTATTATTTCTCTCCCTATCAGTTTTGATGATGTACTTGTTATATTAGACAATAGAGAATAACTCAAGCCGCTGGGTTTATCAGTCTCGTACAGAAATGACTTAGAATACAGTAGAACATTTTTTTAGAACTTTCATACGTGAAGCCACATATTTGACAGCTTTTACTATAAATATTCACCCCAACACCATTCCCGACCAATCTATTTTCAACTCTGTCAATTACCCGCTAAGCCACTTGCATAACTATGCATGAAGAAACGTACTCTCGTTAATATCAAATAGGTTGAAGTTCAATTGAACCGAGGAATGCAAGTTGGCCTAGCTTACATACGCAACAACCGCAATCCACTTACTGACATATTCATTAATCTAAATATCACAGGTTTCTCACTCCTACCCGGCTAGAGATTCCTGGAGTGACAGAGAAACCTGAGTGATACAGGAGTGAGAGAGAAACCTAAATGATACTATCATACATTGAATGAGCAATTTGGGCTAGGCCGGTTGATCCTTTCTAATGATGTATTTGATGTGTGTATTATTAAATGTAAAGAATAAATATTGAATAAATAAATAAAGGAGTGATAGAGGAGGATGAAGAGAGTGATGAATATATTTCTCTAGATAGAGACACTGAATCCAAAACTCAAAACGAATATCCTATTATAAGCTACAGCTATATAGATTGAGAATATCGAGTTCTGTAGAGATTATATTATATACAGATTGAGAGATATAGAATAGATGTCTCTACATAGAGATTCTGTATTTAGAACTAATACCGTATTAATAACTAGGGTTTTAAATATGTGAATATTTTCTATTTTAGTGATAATAATGTGAAATATTTCTTCTATTTTTGGTTTTTATTTATTTATTAAGGAAAGAAAAAAACAGGCTATTGCCTAAAACTTCTTCAATTTCCTAATTTAGTTTGAAAGTTTAATTCAGTTTTGAAACATCTAAATTTAAAAATCTACTTTGTGAAAATAGTTAAGGATTCTGAAATTTTGTTAAGTGAAGAACTACAAGATTTAACCTATTTCGGACTATGTGTAACCTTATCTAAATTTGAGAGAGGAATAGTACAAGGTAACCTTACTTTTTCTCTTCCTATCATTTCCGATGATGTACTTATTGTATAAATTTTACTAACGAATGAAGGGTGATAAGGAAAGAATAGATTGTTATGTACTCAGATATTGAGGATAATTATATTGACAATATCCAAAAGATGACATAGATTGAACTTTAGTTGAGATGCAGAGAGAGAGAGAGAGAGAGAGAGAGAGAGAGAGAGAGAGAGAGAGAGAGAGAGAGATTGTTTGAGTACTTTATTCATGTTGATTACAATATATACTGGCTTATACACTTATATACAATAGCTTACAATACAGCAAAATTATAGATGAATTTACATAATATAGACTAAGAAAATAATTATTGAACTGTATATGATATGAAAAAGCAATTTGTAATACCTATAGATAACTATAGATAATAATTATATTGTTTTGCATCTACATAAATTGGCGGAGCTTTGAACATATCGATGTCCATTCTTCGGAAAGAATATTAAATATATTCTTCCGCTAACTCTCTACCAAAATGTAGAGAGAGGGATAGAGAGAGAGAGAGAGAGAGAGAGAGAGAGAGAGAGAGAGAGAGAGAGAGAGAGAGAGAGAGAGAGAGAGAGAGAGAGAGAGAGAATGAGTGAGAGGGAGAGAGAGAGAGAAATAACGAATTTATTTGGAAAGATTCTGAACAAATTCCATATTGAATAAAAATACTAGATGCTGTCCAACAACAGATTAATTTGAAAACGAGATACCGGTTCCGGTTTTTACACCATTATCAATCTTTGGTAAACTTAAACAAGTAAAGGGCAGCAGTATTTATAGTAACGGTAGAGCACTGCTATTGGAGGAAGCCTTGACCTGTCAAGGTGAACGCTTGTGATTGGCCTAGACAAGCCTCTCCACAATTAACGGTTCAGACAAAACAAAATGGCGATTTAAACAGCAAACATAGCAATGAAGAATTATTTTGTAGCATGTGACTATTAAATAGTCTTTCATTATTGTGTTTGATATTTGGATCGCCATGATGTTTTGTTCAGACAAAACAAAACATCATGGCGATCCAAATATCAAACACAGCAATGAAAGATTATTAAATTGTCATATGCTAGAAAATAATTATTCATTGTTGTGTTTGCTGTTTGAATCGCCATTTTGTTTCGTCTGAACAGTCGATTGGGGAGGGGCTTGTCTATTCACCAATAGCAGCGCTCGACTATTAGTAAAGTACTCTACTCGTATCATAAATTGATATCAGTGTAACAACCGAGAACGTTATCTTGTTTTTTTTTTAAATAAATCTGTGGTTAGACAACTCCTAGTCTTTTTATTCAGTATGGATAACTACCACAATATCACCTTCACAGCTACTCAGAAAGTTACTATAGTCCTATTCACAACATATTTCAGATTAATAACTACAGTATGATTTAGATAGAACTAGGAGTTAAAGGTGGTAAACTGAGAGTTAATCAGATAATCAGATGGTTAAAGGAGTTAATCAGTAGTTAAAGAGTGTAGGCTACTTATACATTGAACTCTGAGTTCCTGATCATACTCCAGTTATTAATTTCAAAATCAGTTATGAATTCAGTATCTCTATGAGTCTATCTTTTGTCTGTAATAGAGTAGAAGAATAAAGTCCTAAGAGTTAAAAGAAATATTATTCCGTCAAGAGTTGAAGTGGTAGAGTGGGATAGAGCTTCGCCATTTAGATCAAGTTGAATACAGTTTAGCTTACACTACGCGGATATTAAGCTAATTACAATGGTGCCAAGTTTCTTGTGGCTGGAACTAACTGCGAGGCTGTTGATGAAACTTAGCAGCGGTTATAATGGCCTGGACATTTATCAATCATGCGCTTGGTGTATGTATTTGTATACATATGTCTATAGTGCTCTACATAATATAAGTGGTATATTATTTCCTGTGGTGTAAGAGGTGGTAGTGTAAAATACCCTTGAAAATATCCAATTATCCCTGTGAATATCCTCGATTACCCTTTGAGCACAGGTTGAGGAGAAAAAATTCATAATTGTTATCAAATTGTGCTATCCTTAATTGACCGAGCGAAGTGAGGTCTAAGATTAAGTTGACGGTTTTGCATTTCTCTTTATGTTTATATGTTTTTATGTTCCGCATTTACTGCGAAATGCGGCAATAGATTTTCATAAAATTTGACAGGAATGTTCCTTTTTCAATTTCGCGTCGACGTATACATAAGGCTTTCTGAAATTTCGCATTTTAAGGATAATACAAAAGGAAAAGGAGTCTCCTTCGAACGCCAATATTACCGTAAAAATCAGACTATAGAATATATTATTAATTATAAATCAGCTGTCGAGTGGATTATTAAATGCGTCATAGCATGCAATTGATATCTCAATGTAACTTGATAAAAATCAGACTAAAGAATATTTTTTATCATAAATCAGCTGTCGACTGGATTATTAATTGCTTGCATCATAGCATGCAATTGATATCTCAATGTAACTTGGTAAAAAATCAGGTGTTGTGTGAACTATTTAATTGTATGCCTCATCGCATGCAATTTTTATGCACTATTGATTCCATGCAATAACGCATGCAATTAACAACTAATATAGCATAGTATTGTCTCTCGACCTTTCTCTGCTTTGAACTAGGGCGGTGACCTGTTGCCAGTTGTATGTCTTGTAGGAGATTAGCTTTTGATGTTAGCATTTCTGATACACCAACCCCAACAGCCATTATCGTTTTCACACCGATATCTTGCCGACACGACATACAGACAGGATTTACTCTGATGGACAGTATACAAGAGTAAATACTATAGTACTAGTAGTTCTGTGAGTAGTAGACCTCGTGCAGTTATAAACCACAGCGTAGAATTGTCTCTCGAACTTACGCTGTGTTTTATAACTGCACGAGGTCTACTGCTCACAGAACTACTAGTACTATAGTATTTACTCTTGTATACTGTCCATCAGAGTAAATCCTGTCTGAATGTCGGGTCGGCAAGATATCGGTGTGAAAACGATAATGTCTGTTGGGTTTGGTGTATCAGAAATTCTAACATCAAAAGCTAATCTTGTACAAGACACCCAAGGGCAATAGGTTAGCCCTAGTTCGAAGCAGAGAAAGTTCGAGAGACAATACTACGTTGTGGTTTATAACTGCGCGAGGTCTACTGTTCACAGAACTACTAGTACTATAGTATTTACTCTTGTATAACAAGAGTGATAATTACCCAGAGAAAATATTATATGTGGAATATGGGGATGTATAATATAGTGGGGAATATAGTTGCATATCATAATATTCTTAGTAGTTGTTGAGTGGTTGAAGTTTCCACAATTTCAATTTTTTCCTGAATTATTTGGGTGTTTTGAGAGATGCTTGTGCCTTAAAAACCAGAAAAGTACAAACTTGAACGAACGAAAATGCTGATGTCCTGATTTCTTCCACGTCTATGTTTTTTCTCTTAATTCAAGTTTAAACACTATGGTAACAACAAAGTTTCATTTTCAACTGGGAAACTACATTTCCAATCTATAATACATTCACATAACTTGAATAAACGGCAGATGCCTATTTCAATGAAAGTTCAATTATTTTGAAAATTATCAAACACACCCACTTGGGAACACTCAATTTTAGCAGAAGGACACAAGAGCAAGGACTGAATAAGGCTTGGCACACACCACTTGGTCAAGAAAAGACAAGACACGTTTAGTCACGATACTCCACATAGTTGCTTATGAAGTCATGTCTAATTGCAATAACTAACATCGGTGTGTGATGCTCCATGAGCAAATATGTGAAGTATTGTGACTAATCGTGACTAGTCTTGTCTTGACTAATCGGTGTGTGTTGCTTCATAAGGAAGTATGTGAAGTATTGTGACTAATCGTGACTAGTCTTGTCTTGACTATCTGGTGTGTGCCTACCCTTAGGGTAAAATTCATGTTTCTACTAGAACTATTCATTTGATTGTAGGTAACTGAACGTTCACTGTTGTAGATGATAATACAGGTGTATGAGTATTACAATATGATCCTCATTTACAGTAACATAAAGTAGTGAACATTATCGATTCCTATGTCATTCAATCTTGTGACAATATTCAGACCTGGAACCGGTTCTTTTGTGTATCAATTCCGTGTTTACCGGTTCTTTATCAGATAACTTTTACTTCTACCGGGTATTCTAGATGTGAACATCGTATTTCAATGTATAACATCAGTTCACATTTTCGATATCATCTACTGTAATTCTGTCGTTCACCGTTGAAAGAAAACGTAGGCTACACATTAGCAATAAAATACTGAACAATGTTATTATTTTGGATAAAATGATAAAATCATCTTGTAGTTCTTGTTCACCGTTGTCAGGATCAAGATATAAGTAATTTGTTATTCTGGTGTAAATAGTAGCCTAGAGAATAAATGTAAATACCGTTTCAAGTATAATATGAATAGAATTTTAGCCTTCTTCGATGTATTCATTGATTGGAGAAAATGGCTGTGAATGATAAGTAAATGAGATTGCAAATGAATGCTCTCAAAACAAATGGTAGTGGATGAATTTGGATACCGTTTCAAGTATGATATGAATCGAATTTCGGTCTTCTTTTATTTGTCTGATAAATTCCTTGATTGAAAAATGGCTGTAAATGATGAGTCAATGTGATTGCAAATGAATTCCTCTCAAAACAAACATTCTCTTTCATTTTTCTATTCTTCTACTAACTATATTCTCATTTTTTATTCAATTTTATGACCACATAGGATCACTGTAGTCTCTGGTTAGTCCTCTTTCTTCGTTTATTCGCTTCAATTCTCTTCCTTTCTCCCCAGTACCTTTTCATTCTGTCAGATCTTTCTTTTCTCAATTCATCTGAACAAACCTGTTGCCTTCTCCTAATTGTTTTTATAGATAAGATCCTCTTTCTGTCAGTGATGGTCCCCCTATAGATTTTTGTGCGATTTTTGACATCGTCAATAGTTAAATTTAGTTCCGATATGTCTTTTTTTATTTCCACAAGCCAAGAAATTGTGGCTCTGTCTGTTTTCGCACTCATGAATTTTTCAATAAGTCTTCTTAACAAAACTATATTCCCATTAATATTCATAAATATTACTTTTCCTCCATCCAAAATGTCCGCTTTTCATCATCTCATGCCATTCAGATTCATTTGAAAGTGCAAATTTTTAGTGAGAAAACATGAAGAACCAATATATAACCTATAAACTTGAGTGTTAATAGGAAATGACATTGGGTAATACGGCAAAGGAGAACATCCATAAGGATCTCTCTGCCGATGAAAGCTATATGAATAAATAATTCAGATCCATTCATTGATGAAAATACTAGGATGTTGTCATTAATATCAATAATTTATTGTAGAATTATAAACATGTTTCAATACCAATGGTGACACATCTTCATTGTGAAGATTATTACACTGAATATGACACTATTGGTGTTAAAACATGTTTGTAATTTTACAATAAATTAGTGACATTTCTGACAACATCCTAGTGTTTTCAATAATGAATGGATAGATATCACAAGCAACAGTATCTGAAGTCAAAAAACCCCCATTCATTAATGATGGAATGAACCATTTTCCATCATCAGCAGTTAATCAATGAATGAATTTATGATAAATTGAGGATTGCTCATCAATTTATAACCTTGAGAACTGGCAGATTATTATCACACTTCTTGTTCTCAACTATTATCAATTGATTTGATCAACAAATTGTTGAGAATGCTTATCTTGGTGAAACCGCTTTATGAAATATTTGTGCGTTACAGTATAGCCTACTAGAAATGTGAGATTTCCTTTCGATCGTTCTCCTTGGTAACACTGAACACTGAGTAACACTTAGTAACACTAGTAACACTTAATAACACTTAGTAACACTTAGTGAACACTTAGTAACTCAGTAACACTGATTGATCATTAGTAACACTGAACATAACCTGTGAGGTCTTACTCCATGTCTTAACTATGTTTATCTTTGTTAGTCTAACTAGTTATGCCTTACTTCCAAAGAACTTTAGTCACAATGAACTATATTCTTTATCCTGAATAACGTAACAAACATCCGTAACAAGAACGTTATTCATTCATTCATTAATTCATTTATTTGTGGATACAATTACAAATCATAAAAATATTATTAGGAAGGAACAACAGGCTTGGCCTAAATCAAACTATTCCATTCCCAAATCTTGATAATTGATAGCATCTCCAAAAAAATGGGTTATATTTCTACTGTTATCCACATATAATAATCCAACAACATTATACAAGAGACTAATTCCAGTATAGATTTCAACAGTAGAGTCTAGGGAGCCATAGCCATATAGTAAGATTACTTCTAACTAAAATTATTCTTATTATTTATTTAGCGTATGGCATTTTTGTCAAAATTAAGAAAATTTCACACTATAAGTGCACGTCAAGGGTTGAAATGTACTGTATTGCTTGGGGACTGGCTACAGTAAAGTCGTTAGCCTCACCCAGGTAGGCACGTCTCTCCCATTCAGATATGATGTGGTGCACTGACTGCTCCATCGCCACACAGTCACATAGTGGGGAGTCTACAGGTCTCCATTTGAAAAATTATTCTTAGTATTCAGAATTAATATTTTTAAAATTATTCTTTACACATGGTCACTAGAGACCAGCAACCACATAGTACATTTTTATTATGTGGTCACTGCTAGAGACTATAATTAGTCAATACAGTCATTATTGTATTATACATACAGTATCATAGTCAATACATTGAGTCATCACTCATTGTAAACACAATCTCGCAATGCGTGTGGTTATGTGATACAGTACAATATTGGTATTATATCACCTTGCAGTGAAGTGGAGATTGTTATTCTGTGAATTGAAATGTAAAAAACAATTTCCAGCTCCATTCACCTTCTACCTCTCATTTTTCATTCTTACTTCCTCTCTCATTCCATCTCTCTCACGACCTCCCATCTTTTATTATCTCTTTCTCCGTCTGTTTTCCATTTCTCAATATCTCTGTCTCTATTTATTTTTTTCTTCAGCTGTCTTTGAAGTTCTAATTTTCTATTCTCTTCTTCATTAACTCGCTAAAATACACAGGTCAGCTGAGCTTTAGTGTTTACAAGTTTGTGTTTCTCGAATGGTTCCAAATTGTCTTAAATAACTCAATATTATTCGTTAAAAGTGGTAATTGAGTGGAATATTTCCAATTAATTTAATAATTCAAACCATCTAAATTCAAAATTTATAGTTTTAATGTTTATTTTGGACTAAAATTTCATAAAAATTGTACACGTGAAATTCTAACCTTATCTTGGACTTTGTCACTCATAAATTTGGAAGAAAAATAGCACAAGGACTACCTTACTATTTTATCTTTCAATTTTATTACATTAGTGTCATTTACATTGTAAATAAAATAATAATAATAATAAATAAAATAATAATAATAAATAAAATAATAATAATAATAAAAAATTGATAGTGCAAAAGAATGCCTCATGCATTCGATAAAATTACTATGAAATCTGAAAAGTGATTACATTAAGAGTAATTACATAATTACATTAAAAGATGCCTCATGATCTATCAACCATGTTTAATATTCTCTCTCCCTCACTGTATCTCTCATTCCATTATTTTTTGTCTCTCTTCTATTTTTATCTCATGTCCTATTTTTTAGCCTTTCTCTCTGATGTTTCGTGCAATGAATCTGTCGACACCAAGGACAGCAAATAAAATCTTATCAAAATCTTCTCTCTTCATTATCTCTTTTCTCTTTACTTCTCCTCTCTCTAATCTTCCGATTTTCAATTATCTTTTTCTCTTTCTTTTCTATTAACATTATGTATATTTGTTTCTCTCTGATTTAATCATCCCATTATTCAGTTACCTCTCTTTTTCTCTCCTTTCTGTGTTCATTTCACATATATTTTCTTTCTGATTCAATCATTGCATTCTATTTGTTATCACTCCTCTTTTTCTCTCTTCTCCATTCGTTTTACATGATTATATTCTCCTATTCTCAGATCCAACCATTGCATTCTATTTGCTATTGACTTTTTTTCCTGTCTCTTCTCCATTCATTCCACCTATATTTCCTTTCTTTATGATTCAACCATTGCATTCTATTTGTTAACACTCCTCTTTTTCTCTCTTCTTTATTCGTTTTAAATGATTATATTTTCCCACTCTCAGATCCAACCATTCCATTCTATTTTTTATTGACTTCTTTCTTCCTCTCTCTTCTCTGTTCATTCCACCTATATTTCCTTTCTTTCTAATTCAACCATTGCATTCTATTTGTTATTCTCACTTTCAGTGTCGCAAGTACTCAAAAAAGGAAAGAGAACGACAAAGATGAAGGATAAGAAAGAGCGAGTGGGATTGAGTGAAAGAGAGAGTCTGAGTGATTGATTGATTTATTTAATTTCCTTGCTAGGTCTGAAGAGACCTACAGCAAACATCAAGTCTAGTTACAGAAATACATAGAGAGCAATGTATGCCCATCAGTGAGAGAGGGGAATAAAGGAGGAAATACGGAGAAATAGAGAGAGAAAGAAAGAGAAGAGAGAGAGCGTGAAAGAGAGAGAGGGTGAGAGAGAAAGAGAGAGTGACTAAGAGAGAGTATTCGTGGACTTTGCGAAACTCAACAACAACGTCGAGAACGTTATCAAAAGGAAATATCTGAAAACAGCTGTCTGTACTCAAAGAACTTATGAGGCAAGATTGTGAGACACCTCTCAAAATTCAACAATATGCTCGAAATATTCCACTTTCATTTTACACTCCACTCTACTGTCATTTGCCTGGTTTCGTGAACAGTCCAAGGTTATGGGAGTAAAACTAGTTTTGTAGTTTGTAGTAACTAACTAGTTCAGAAGCGATTTTGTATTCTCTTTTAGAATGACATTCTTATTAAATTTGTTGATGTGGCGAAGTTTGGGCAGTAATGTTCACTCTACCACCCTACCACGAACTTTCGAGTGATTAGTGTTTTCAATTGATTCAGTTTATTTAAGACACTTGAGAAATTATCAAAAAATCCACTTTATTTTAATGGAAATTAAAATTAATCTTCAATTATGGAAAAGTTCTACAACATCAATAATATTCACTCTACAAACCTATAATCAGTTTATTGAAACTGTACGCTAAGATTCTGTGTTTACTTTTGAGTCTAATGTCTGTTAAATTTATTTTAAGTTGAATAAAATAAACTTAAAAAAACTTTACTAAGAAATTATTTATATAAGGATTGAGAACTGGATATTTGGAGGATGTTGACAAAACTTACAAAGATTTACAAAGATGGTGAAAGGAGTAACTTTGATGAATGAATGGGGACTAATCAATACTATAATGTTATGAAACAGCCACTTCATGTTGAAGAAAAATAAATATTGGGAAAGAATCTCCAAAGTAAATTGAACTACATGGAAAAATCCAAAATTGGTAGTATGATTATTGTATGTTATTCCGAAGAAGTGAGACAACGAAATCTCAATAAATTTTATTTATTTTCTAATGATACACAGTATACAAACAACTATTTATTATCAGAGAAAATGTTGGATTCAAAATCAGTGTTGCGAAGATTGAATATTTGAATGGGTTTGTTCCATTTGATGAATTAGATTTAAATGATTGGGAAAGGACCAACAGGTACAGCCCAAAACTGTTCTTCACATTATACATTAAATCAATATACATGTCATTCTATAATGTATATCATTCTATAAATTTTAAATTCTATAGAAACATCATCATTCATGTATCATTTATAATAATTCTGTCTTTGGCATTTCTAACTCCTAAACATCATCAATGGAGCACCAAAGTCATGCATCATTGTAATGATTTCTCTACATTTTTGCCCTTGATTTCAGGCTTGGTTTAGCAGTCACTTAGCGCCAGGATTTATGAGCTAGGCTGGCGATTCCGAATGCAGCTGAGCCATAATTATCGCCGATTGTCGTAGGTTGCGAATTGTATCGCAGCCTGCCACACCCACATGAGTGGGACACCCACGCATGCGCACTGGAGATCGAACCCACCCGGTGGGATCACACTATAGTTGCAAGGTAAGTGACCGTCTGCCCCCACTTTTATGAACTTATTAGAAAATTGTAGCATAGCTATGGTTTCTATATAGCATATAGATTTGTTTCTTTGGTTGTAGCATAGAAGTTCTAGTGTGAAGATATTTTTTGTACTTATCTATTTTGAGGTTTGAAACAGTTGTTGTTACTTACTTATTTTTTTTGTTCAGTGCAAATTTGATTGATATAAAATGGCTTTATTTACTATGGCTATATACTTTTTGTGTAGTTGAGAAGTTGATATATTGTGGTAAATTCATTCATATTGAATGAAATTGTCAAAGAATTTGTCAATTTGTCAAAGAAATTGTCAAAAAACCACTGATTTATTGATAATTAGAAAGACCGGTTTCGGTTATTACACCATTGTCAATCAATCTCTGATAAACTCTATCAGGGAGTTGACAAGAATGATAAGAATCAATCAATAAAGAAGAAGAAGATGGAAGAAGAATGGAATGAATGAATTTCCCAAAAGTGGAAAGAGGAAGGAGATCAATAGAGCGACTGATGAAAGAGTGAGTGAGCGAAGAAGGAAAAAGCGAAAAGGAAGTAGGGAGGGGGGGGGCACATGCAAGCAAGCAAGCAGCAAGCAAGCTGCAGCATGCATGCAGTGTAGTGGCACTTAGCCCCTTTTGCTCGAAAACCTTTGATTCTGCTACCAGGCGAACAGAATTCTAGAGAAGCAGATAGCCGAGTTGCTCTAGCAACAGAACTCTGCAACGGCCTTCACTTTTTCATCTTTGGCCGTTGCAGAGAGTTTTGTTGCCTGAGTTTACTTGGCTATCTGCTTCTCTAGAATTCTGTTCGCCTGGTAGCAGAATCAAAGGTTTTCGAGCAAAAGGGGCTAAGTGCCACTCACTACACTGCTGCATGCTTCTTGCCTCTTCATCATCGGTCGCTCTCTCTCTCTCTCTCTCCTTCCTCTTTCCACTTTTGGGAAATTCATTCTTCTTCTTCATCTTCTTCTTTATTGATTGATTCGACAAATATATTTTTTATATTAAGTCATTAATATAACAATTTATAACATTATAACATTATAATATATAACATTATATATATATATATATAACACAATATTTTTACTACTATAGTACACAACTACTCAGAAAACAAAATATATTAATTAACAAGCCCTTTCATATCAAATTTGCACTGAACAAAAAAATAAGTAAGTAACAACAATCAATGTTGTTTATAGCATTGTTTCAAACCTCAAAGTGCCACTACACTGCAGCAGACTGATGACGCACCCAACACACTCACTCTCTCTTCTTCTTCTGCTAACTTCCTCTTCTTCTTCTTCTTCTTCTTCTTCTTCTTCTTCTTCATCACTTTTTACTTTTTTTTTCACTCACTACTTACTACTACTACTACTACTACTACTACTACTACTACTACTACTACTACTACTACTACTTACCTACTTACTACTTTCTTTCTTACTTTGATAACTTACTTTGATTTTTTTTCTACTTTGATAATTTGTTCGTTCATCTTTCTTTTTCGTTTTCAACTTGGTTCTCTAGTTTGTCTAATGAGGCAAGAAAATAGATTTCTTCATTTATGTATGCTACAATTGAAGAGAGAGAGAGACTACAAGCTAATTTTACTAAATATTCTGGTATCATGGAAATTGTGTTTCAAATCTTTAACATAGTGAACAAACTATAAACAATAATTATTATTTTATTCCGATAAAGTGATCTAAATTGATCTTGATCATTTAAAATACCAGGCAAATTGACAAATCCTCCCTATCAGAGACGCTGTTTGAAAGTGACCGAATCTGAGAATTTATTGCAAAAATTTGTCTGTAAATTTAAAAGCTTACAAAGTGAACGAACAACATGAATTGTTCAGATTTTATTTGGTCCACAATAACTAAAATAACTACTGACAAATCTAATGATTGACGACACATCCTCTCTATCTACCATCCTTTCTATCTATCCTACAGAAACTCTTTGAAAATTACCGAATCTGGAATTTCGTCCTTGAAATGTTGTGGAAATGATGTTTTATAATGGCCAGCAATATATTCTTCATTCATTCATCAGCATGTTTGCGCAGTTGCCAACTTTCGCCTGGGCGACCTCTCATCACAACATAAGAGTGAATTTCCGTTCCATTTTTAAAAGACAATGAATGGATGCAGCCAGCTTGGATATGGATATGCATCGTGGGCAACCGAGCAAGGCAATGTGCTTGTTGATGGCACAAGTCAAGGAGAGTAAGAGAGAGAGAGATGGTGTCAAGAGACAAGTGCGTTTTATTTATTAGAGTCGTTAAGAGATTTGGAAAAATCATGAACAGAAACAATACAATTGCACTCATTCATTCGAAAATTCAGTCACGAGCACCTATTTTAATCTCATTATCTACATTCCTTTTTCCTTAAGTATATTAATTACTTCATACCTTTGGTAAAATAATGCAAAAACAGAACAACGTAAGTATTATAAAGTTCAGTACTGCGTTGCTATGAGCTTATGGCTATAGATGTATGATGATGTATGAGAAATTAAATAGATGTATGAGATATATATAAAATATAGATGTATGAGAAATTCGTTGCTAAGTCTATCTATGTTGAATATTTTTCATCAAGAGAAGACTGATTTTAGTTTTCATCTCTCTAAATTTAAAACAAATAATTTTTCATCTTCAACCTACTTCGCAGTTTGCTGTTTTGAATACTACAATTTTCAAAACAGAAAAGTTTTGAAAACATAAAAGATGCATTATTTGTGAATTGGTTGGATTGTTTAGTGAACTGAATAAATATTGATATAGTTGATAAACTGCTGGTATTTACTGGTGGACATTGTTCAAAGTGGCATATTCTTGTCAGGGAATCGAAATTGTCATCTGGTATTAGATTGTAAATGTACATCGTTTAAAATGACATAATCTTGTCAGGGAATTGTTTTTTCCTCAGTGAATTGCGACACATTCCCGCGGTGATTAACAACATTTTACATTTTGAAATCTAATAATTTGACTTTCGACTTAATTAATATTTATGATTGATACTGGAGTGAAAGAAGCTGTTATGAGTTTTCATTCATTCTGGAAGACTTTTTTCATTCAGATTAATTTCACAAACTGTACATTGTAGGTTTACGATATCATTTTACATTTAAGCTCCTTCACAAATCAACTTTTCAAACTGTTAGGCCTACGTATGTAGCCCTATCAACTGTCTGTCTCCTTCATCAACTTGGACAAGGAATCACGTCAGATACAACTTACATAAGAAAACATAGTAAATTAAACGTAGATACAACTTACAACTATAAGAAAGATAAAACTTACATAAGAAAACATAGTAAATTAAACAAATTAAATTATGTTTACATAGTAAACATAGTAAAACGTAGAAAACAACGTGGAAAATTTTGATTGAATCTGAGACAGATCTTCAAAGCTTTTGAGTGGAAATTTCCAAAAACTCATTCAAACAACACTTGCGTGCAGCAGTGAGGAATTCTCGTTTCTGAGTTCCAAGATGGCAGCAGCTGATTTTGATTGGAATCAGTCTCCTATAAATGCCTCCAGTTGGCCAATGACAAGCTGCTATAATAGTCTGATTCACTAACCACTGTCAGCATAGATTGAATGGAATGAAACAATATTGTTGGTGAGGGATTCTGACACTACACAGTGTATCTCTCCTATTGTGGAATTCACCAATATCTGTCAGCATTGGTTGAATTATAAGCATTAAAGTTGTTAACAAGGAATTCTGACAGTAAATACTATCTGTCCTATAGTGAGATTTACTTCAAACTGTCAGCATTATCTGAATGGAAAGCATTAATGTTATTTGAGAGGAACGATGACAGTTTGAATTGAATTTTGAGTACTTTCGTGACTGAATTGAGCTTTCTCTTTTCGAGTGTTGACTGACTGACCAGTCTGTTAGTATTTTGTAAATCAAAGCAGTAGTTTATTATTGCAGTGACCGTTCAAGTGTCGCCCCTAGTGTTATGTAACTATATTTGTTTAAAGTGGTGATTGGTTTGAAAAAGACTATCTTTGTTCCAAGTTGAAGATTATCCATTAATCTGGAGGAATGTTTTGGTTGGTTTATTATTGAAAAAAAACTTTACAAGAAACTCTCCAGAAAAACTACATTTGAAGTTTAATCTACTATTTGAAGGAATGTTGGTTCATTTTTGAAGGAAACGCCTGAATAACTGTTCAGCAAAATTATATTAATAAATAATACTCTTACATGAAAACTGATTCAGTTCTAATCCTAAAAAACCTCGAGTGTTATTAGGTATCGAAATTTTTTATGTGTTTTCCTTCATACTGGGTGTTCATTGGAAAATCTCTCTGAAGTTTGAGATTATTTATTTATTTATTCGTTGATATAATTACAAATCTTATGAATATGATCGGGATAGAACAACCGAGATGAGATTAGATACAGTCTGTTCTACATGAACTCTGTGTTACTTCACAGAACAAAACTTTAGAGTCAGTTGTTATCATTTTGTTCACCATTCAGTTGTTACCATGAATGGTTTACCAAGAGCTCATTAGTTGGATTTTTATTGTTGTCTTCTTTTATTCGCTCTACTCCATTTAATTCCACTTTATTTAGTTCCATTCAATCTTACTCATTCTTATTCTCATTCATTCACTTTTATCTACTCTAATCATTCCAATTTTAGATTATACTCTTTTTCAAATTTATTCTGCTAGTTTCTCAACAGATTATCCAGATTTTCAATCTTCTCTGTTTTATTATTATTGCCCTTGGCCTTCATGTATAATGTTCTTTCTTGTTATTTGTTTGTAACTTATTTCAAATCAAATATTTTTTTATTGACCAGAAAACAAAGCATTGAAAACAGCCGCTTTATTTCATCCCTCATGTTCTCTTCCGCTGAACTCTATTGTCTATTTTCCAATTGTTGATATTCATTTATGATGTCTTGTCTTCATAAATGTAATGGGAACAGCTCTGTGTTGTCAAAAAACTGGTTCTTAAAACAATTTGAGATACTTGATTCAGTTGTTAAACCATTATCAATCTCTTGTATACTGAAAGCTCGAACATTGAGCAGTGGAATTGTAGTGTGAAGGAACCCCCACTATTGGCCATCCGGCAGTCGACCAATAGAGACCGAGCTCTACTGCCATTGGCCGAGACAAGCACGCCCAACAGCATTCCTCAGAGTAGAGCTCAGCCTCTATTGGTCGACAGCTAAAGGCCAATCGTAGGGTTTCACCCACACTTCATATTCTGCTGCTCAGTGTTCAAGCATCCAGTTTGATAAAGATTGATAATGGTGTGAAAACTAAAACTAGTATCTTCAATTGTTATAATATAACAGTGGTTTAGACAACATTGAGGCCCGTATGCAGATACTCGTTTCAAACAGAGAATGTCAGCTGTTCGTTTAAACCCCGTATGAAACACATTATGATAAAATGATGCAACCATATCTACAAGTAAACGTGGTTTAGCGTTAAACCATAGAGAAACAATAGCATAGATATCCCATGGTATAGGGCTTTTATGTCGCAGCTTTTACTGTTATCACAAGCTGATAGTTCACATAGTTCTTCCCTATGCAGCTGTGTGACGCTGGTAGTCTCTCAAATTGTGCCGTTCATACACTATCACCTCAACAAAACAGTAAAAATTGACAATAATCGACAGTAATCGGCTTAAGATAACAGTAAAAGTCGCGACATAAATTCCCTATACCATGAGATATCTACTTACGCTATTGTTTCTCTATGGTTAAACGTAGTGTTAGCATATGACCTTTAGTCGTTTTCATCTAATATGGATATTTACCACAATATCACCTTCAAAACAACACAGGAACTTCATTCTTCTTTCATGTCCTCTATAGTACTGGATGAAAAGACTAGATGTTTTCTACTGTAATTATTGTTAGCATCTCTACTCTTTTCTAAGTACTCATTCTGTTACAATAACTATGAAGACTGTCCAATAATTGACTCCATTTTGAAGACTTGTATTAGAGCGATTGAGCAATGAGCTTAAACTACCAACTTATATAATAACAAAATGCGATCACATAGTGGACTCAAAACACAAACTCAATCTCTCTCACTCTGTCCCTCTCTCTCTCATACACAAACACTCTGTGTCTCTAATGTAAAGAAATCTAATCATTCACTCTCTTTCAATCTCTCTCTCTCACGCACAAACACGTGCTTGCTACTATGAATGGGACCAGATTACCCAACAGACAAAATCAAATCCATTTGGCTTGCTAAACTCCCATTCCGCTCCACATGTTTCACTCCACTATAATTCTAAATTCGCCCCTGGAGGAAAAAAATTGAAAATTTTGCAGTCTCGCCGCCATAGCCGCTAGGAAGAGAAAGCTGGGCAAATAAAATTCAATGACGAAGTACTTTGAAGTTCCTATCCTGTGATTAGTTTTGGTTCACAATTATAGGCTTCAAATGTACCGAAGAGCTACTATATATGTATGTTATCAATTTGGAGGGACTAGATTTGAAGATAACATGCAAGAAATACGGTAGAACAAGAATATTATACCTTATACTGTCTCAGTTATACAATCTTCAAGATTTTAAGATAACATATTATAGTAGCCTCTAAGTAATACGGCAAAAGAAAAATACTAAACTTATACTATCCAAGTTATTCAACCTTTAAGATTTGAAGATAACATACTTGTAATACCGTAGAACAAGATTGTTATACTTTATAATACCTTGGTTGTAAAATCTGCAATATATTCATGAAAATAAATATTCTACCTCATATAATACTCGGCAGTGAACTATGTACTATGTATTGAATTTGTAGGCTATTTTGAGTAAGAGTTGCCTTTGAACGAAAATAAAATTCCACAGATAGAAATAAACTGGAAGTTGCATTTGCTCAAATGCTAATTGATGAATAATTAATTTTCACTAAATGAAAATCCCAATTAAATGCTGTAAATCACTCCGAAGACTTCTGCTACTGCAAATATTGACAACAGGGTAAACAGCTAGATGGAAATCCGATGAGCGCTGCTATACAAAAATCATCTGGCTGTTTACCCTGTTGTCAATATTTTCAGTAGCAGAAGTCTTCGGGGTGATTTACAGCATTTAATTGGAATTTTCGTTTAATGATAATTGGAAAAAAATTTATTTACAATCGAATTTTATGGACATTCAACTTCAAATATAGTAGTAGTAAATAATCTCTGTTTTGATGGGCCTCAAGCAGTAGATGTTATTGGAACTTCCAATAATCAGCAATCAACTATCAATTAGTGTGAAAGCTGGTGATCTATAGAAATTCGTTGAATGATTGCAATGAAGATCGTAATTAGTAATGACGTTTCAACTGGAATAAATTCGTCAACAGCGATATTTGACTGCGCTGTAATTTAAATACACGTTCATTTATTTTTCAATGATATCTTGATTGATAATATGAGAGTTTTCGCTTTTAAGTTAATAACAAAATAAAAATAATAGTTTTAAAATAAAAAGTTAATATCAAATACTTTTCAGATAGAATGATTGATTAAATTATAAAAAAGGTTCATAGCAATGTATCCAGAATACATTTTAGAATATACTCCTACAATGTAGATCAATGGTATTGCTATCCTCATCTATCATTCAACAAAGCTGATAGCGGTATCCCTTTCTCGCTTTTCTCTGTTTCCAGAATGTCTTTGAACAATAAAGAATTAATAATAAATTAACAAAATATTCCATCTTAATTATGAAAATTCATTATAGAATTATTAAAAAATATAATTTCTTGCTTAATAAAATATAATTGGTTATTTTAAACGAGAATGAACAGTTAATATTAACATCAATAAACCTGCCTGTATCAGCTACCGTATATAGAAAGGCATCTGTCTATACAAGACAGAGGTTCGGCAACGTTGTTCTCTATCTTTCTCCACTGCCATTATAAGGTGGACCACACTATAGGTGCATTGGTTCATAAGAAGCTGGTGATGTATAGAAATTCTGTGAATGATTGCAATGAAGATCGTAATTAGCAATGACATTTCAACTGGAATAAATTTGTCAACTGCGATATTTGACTGCACTGTAATTTAAATGCACGTTATTTTATTTTCCAATGATATCTTGAATAATTATAATAACATAAGATTTTTCACTTCAGATACTGTTAATGGTGAGATATTGTGATACCTATCCATAATGAATACACTGGGTTGTTGACAAAATATTACTTATTGATTTATTTTAAAAAATCACAAACATTTTCAACACAAATGGTGTTGAAATAAATATCTAATATCCAACAACCTAGTGTTTTCATTGAGATTTTCGTTTATAAGTTGATAACGAAATCTAACAATGGGTTTATCGAATACTTTTAAAATAAATTGATTTGACAAATTATAAAAAGGTTCATAGCAAGGAAACTAGGATATTATATCACTATAGTGAGGTCCACGTTATAATGACAGTGGATAAAGATAGAAAAATAGCGATGCCGATTCTCTGAATCAATTAATTATATTTCTACACTGTCAAAAACATATTTGGCATCATTGTGGACCTAGGAATGGATAGTACCACCGGCTTTGACGGATGATAGACAAGGATATCAAAACCAAAGTTGATCAAATACTGTCATTATAACGTGGACCTTACTATAGAATGTATTCTGGGTACATTGGTTCATAATAAGCTGGTCATGTGATAATGATGTTGATGATGATATATCTCCATGTAATCATGTTTTGAATATAAATTCACAATATGGTTTGATTCATTTGAATAGATTTCACTAATAGGTCTTGTCATCTAGTGGATTGGATCAAGGAATTAACATTTTTCAACAACTCAATCTTCCAACTATAATTAAAAAATTCTTTCTAATAACTAATCTATCGAATGAATTCCATCTCTTTCAAGCTCCAGTTTTCATTTGATTATCACTTTAAGAGCGTTATAATAATAAAATTGACATCTAGACTAGATAGATGATTACCAGTTCCAAGATGCATCCGGTCATCTTATAGCTACTAATTACTATCCAATCTTCTCGAATTGGAACTAGAAATCTTTCTAATGTTTCCAATCTATTCCAATTCACTTAATCTACAGACTACCTGGGAGGTCTTCATAGTCTGGCAATTTATTCTTCACTTTAGTATAACATAACTATAAATCATTGGATATTCTAATTTCAAGTTCTGGTTCCAAGATATAGGGATCCTGAGAGATATCAATGTTATTCCGTTGTCTAAATTCTAAATTGTATTTCATTATAATGGCAAATCATAAACCTTCGTTACATCATAGACTCTTGTATCTTTTTATCACCTGTGGCTTGGAGTCAATGCCAGTTCAACTACACTTGAAAGTTTGTGAGGCATGAAAATATGATAAATTAAATTTTTCTTTCCTTTAGAGCACAAATATAATTCCAAATTGAAGCAGAATTATTCCCTCAAGCGTGGAACAAATCCTAAATTGAATCACAACATTATTTTGCCAGGATGTGAACGATATAATTCCCAAGCAACGGTCCAATTATTTAGAATTATTTCTTCCTGAAAATAAAGTAGGCTCTCGGTTTTTTTCCGCTCGCTTTGATACAATGTAGCATGTGTCTTGTCTTGACGTACGCCTCTACTATGGAAATGTAGTGTCGAATATAGTGATACGTTGGAAATATAGTGATAGGACCGACATACAGTGTGACAAGTGAAATCAGGTGAAAGTTTTTTGATCTATAATCGATTGAATTTCGATCAGAACGATGTGAATATTATCGGTATCAGTCCACAAATCACCAATTAAACCGGTTATTAAAGGTAACTGTCTTCAGATTTTCGGGTTGGTTCCAATTTTTTGTGGATCCTGACTTGTTACATCGGTTTGCTGATGAAATTTGAGATAATCTGATAATTAGTTGTTTCTGTTTTTTGTGGATCCTGACTTGTTACATGGGTTTACTGATGAAATTTGAGATAATCTGATAATTAGTTGTTACTGTTTTTTGTGAATTTTGACCTGTTACATGGTTTTTCCAATGATATTTTAGATAATCTGATAATAAGCGATTTTTATCTAACCTTCTACACATTTTTAGGATTTTTGTAAATAATAACTTGTCACTTGGGGTTCATGATGAAGATTCGTTAGATAATCTGATATAGTCATGAAGTGTAAACATAACTTATTTTGAGAAATTTCTTTTTTAATTTGGGAAAGGAACAGTTTTGGGCTTTAAGCCAGTTGTTCCTTTCCCAATCATTCATAATTTATTGAGAATTATATCGTGTTTATCAATGTATAAATAAATAATTGGTTGTTACGGTACTGATTTTTTGTGTTACTGATTTCGAGTGGCTTATTTGGCGATAAATCTGTTAATCAGTCATTCGTTGATGAAATTTGAGAATTAGTTGTTACTGATATTTTTGTGGATCCTGACTTGTTGCATGGGTTTGCTGATGAAATTTGAGATAATCTGATAATTAGTTGTTACTGTTTTTTTGTGGATTTTGACCTATTACATGGTTTTTCCAATGATTCTCTAGATAATCTGATAATAAGACATTTTTATCTAACCTTCTACACATTTTTAGGATTTTTGTGAATAATAACTTGTCACTAATCATGAGTTCATGATGAAGATTCGTTAGATAAGGGAGTGTAAACATAAAGTGTAAACATGAAGTGTAAACATAACTTATTTTTGGACCATTTCTTTCTAAATTTGAGAAAGGAACAGTTTTGGGCTTTAAGCATTTGCTCCTTTCCCAATCATTCATTCATTGTGAATGATATTGTATGTATCAATGTATAAATAAATAATTAGTTGTTAAGGTAGGTACTGATTTTTTGTGTTACTGATTTCCAATGGCTTATTTGACGATAAATCTGTTAATCAATCAGTCTTCAGCTAAGATCTGACTAAGTTTATTTTAAGTAGTTTTTTTTCTGCCCAAACAGGTTTTTGTAACCTTTGGGATTATTTTCCATCTATATTGAAATGTTCTTCAGGGTATGAATGTGAGTGTTTAGTTATATGGTAATTATTTCAGTAACTATGGTAATTTCATTGTATGTATATTGTAAAAATGAATCAAATAAATTGATTTGACTCTTTCTTTTTTTTCTTAAGTACAGTAAAAAATATTGAGAATTCTCAAGACCTTTGAGACCGAAGTGAACTATTCCTCTACTAATGGTTATACTAATCACCTTTTTATCACACTCATGTGCTATCAGAAGAGACCTACAGCCCTATTTCCGTTAATTGTTCTCTCGTCATAGCCTTGCTAAATTACACCTCTATCTATGAATAGGAAGCCGGTATTTTCTGATAATTTAACGATGAAGCACCACCTGAAAATTAGTAATAAAATGGGATTTTCACCTGAGTTTTGCTTCTATAATTATATGATCAGTCTGCAGTCATTTGCAGCTATTCTAGTCTATGTATCATGACAGTCTATAAAGTAAGATTCACTTATACTGTCAGCATTAGTTGAATGATAATCATTGATGCAATTTGGGAGGAATGTTGACAGTTAAAAATGATTCTCACTCTTTTCTTGTTATGCTTCCACCGACTTCCTAATTGTTGTTATGAAGAGATTCAATTTTGAGTGTCAGTATTTCTTATGAATAGCATCAATAATGCTTCTGATTTGACAAATGCTGACAGAATGTAGTGAATCTGACTAAAGCCATTCATTGAACTCTGTGTTGTTGTTGAAATGCATAGTAATAGTGTCTTCCGGGTTAGAATTGTTGGAAATTTATGACCAATCAAAAGTTTAAAATCTCAATAATAACAGCACAATCAATTTATAAAATTAATAATATTACAATTACGTACTCATAATTTAAGAAACGTGAAGTTAAAAAAAACGACAGCATATGCTTACATTATTAGAATTTTTCAATTTTTGCTGGCTGAAGTTTTGAAATTTTCCTTTTATTGTCACTGCCGCCTGCCCCAACGATAAAAATGTACTATTACTTGTGTAATACAATTTTTCCCTTTTCCTTATTATTTCATTCCTTTCTAATTAATTTTCATTTTTCCCTTTTTTCATTACTGTAATTCTGTATCAAAATCTGATGTATATTTCTTATTTTTGCATCTTGTATCAGTTTTCTTTCATTTTTTACTTAAAATCTTTGAAGTGTAATATTTATTTTGTCTAAGTTTATTTATCTTTTGTAACTCAATTTTTTCCTGTAACTGGGCACCCGCCGAAAAACCTTCGCGTTTGGCAGGACCATCAACTGTTTGTATTGTGAATAAAAATTTTGATTTGATTTGAGAAAATAATTTTTCTTGTGGAGTTTTGTAGAGTTTTCTGGTATTAATCATTCTATGTATTTGTATATACTTCTCTCTTATTTACCAATAAATTTATTGCATTAATTTACTCTTTGATTCATTGACATCAATTCGATTCGAGAAGATTGAACCAGAAAGTGAGTTATAGAATGAAACATTGCTTTCTATACTCTCTGGATTCAGATAGCATTTTATTAGTTGGAGATTCAACAAGTTGTTGAAACTGCTTTATCCTATTTAAAATTGATATCTTAGAGTGCTTACAGCCTACTCATCATGTAAAATTATACTACATGACCGTTCCTCATGTGACAAGAACATGTAAATACAACAGATTCATGCCCAAAACTGTTCATTTTCCAATATTCATACTACAATTCTATAAATCCAAACGTATATTGTAACATATTTTACATAGTTTAATTCAGGTGAATTGCATTCCAACGTTAATTTTGTCTATTACATTAGTGGTTTCGTTACCTTTTGTATGTGTGGATTTTCCATCAAAATTTTGATTGAATGGATATTGTGTACATACCTAGAAGAGAAACAAATCAAGTATTATTATTATGTAGAGAGAAATTGGATCACGAAGCCTTCAAATTCAAATTGAACATGAAATTCTTATGCAAACAATTCAATACATGAAGTAATAATCTATATAATATAATGAAAGCGAAATGGCACTGACTGACTGACTCACTCACTCACAGAACTAAAAATCTACCGGACCAAAAACGTTCAAATTTGGTAGGTATGTTCAGTTGGCCCTTTAGAGGTGCACTAAGAAATCTTTTGGCAATATTTTAACTCTAAGGGTGGTTTTTAAGGATTTAAAGTTCGTCTTCTAGCATGTATATTCTTCTTATTCTCTTAATTATAATCGGAAAAAGGCCATACCATATGTTAATATAGAACTATAATCTAGAGAGAGTACCTCTTCGAAACAGTTGTTAACTAGTAACTAAATTAATAATTTTGTCAGGTTGGCATTATGTTGAGTTGACTTTGTTGGGTTGGCACCAAGTTGAAGATTGGAATGCATTTATCGCGGAAAAATTGATTGGGCACTGCTACTTTAATCAGAGCTATTCCTGGGAATATTCTATTACTATCCGTCAGGCTCGCTTCGCTTGCCATATCCGTTTAGCCAGACGTTTAGTCTGGACCCCCGACTGGATCGTTCTAACATATGATAAAAATACTGCTGATCTCATTTATGGACGATCCAGTCGAGGGTCCAGGGGGCGGAGCCCCCTGGCTAGACGGATAGAGCGAGCGAAGCGAGCCTGACAGCTAGTCTCCATATGAAAATCGGAATTAACGAAAAAATAGAAGTAAGGGGAAAATGCTCTGCATTGAAAATGTTGATGAATTTTCAGCTGTTCACTGTACACACCTTGTATGTGCAAGTTATTGAATGATACCGATGTAAGAATCATTGAACATTCATATTTTTGGCATCACATCAATAAACTAATACCAAAAAAAGGAGTAGGCCTAAGTGACAAGACATATTTTTCATCCATTAAAGGCCATGTATTCGAAAGACTCAAATCTAAGACTATAAGCTCAGAATGAGTCAAGCAAGAATCGAAAGTTTTCCAGTCAGTTGATCGTATTTTACAATGAAAAAACATTCATTCACGTTTGAAATGATGACTCCTAGCACAAAAGAAGGAACCTTGAGACTCGTAAAGATTGTCTTTACTCCATGCCCCAAACCACCGTAAAACATTTATTCACATGTGAAATGATGACTGGAAGTGAGTACTGTAATTTAAAAAGGGAATCGATTTCAAAGAATCTAAATGGAATTTAAAGCTGACACAATCATGACGAAACCAAAGAAAACTGTAGGCCTACTACAACTTAAGATTGTTTTAAGTCTTAAAACAAAAGACTTGTTTTTGTGTTCAAATTGAACATGAATTTCATATATTCTTCCCCAAGCCACCGTAAAACATTAAATTTATTTACATGTAGAATGATGATTGCAAGTAGGTTCTGCAATTTCAAAAGGGAATAGATTTCAGAAAATCTAAATTAAATTCCAAGCTGACACAATCATAACGAAACCAGAGAAACTCCTACTACACCGATTTGTTTAATTCTATGACGAAACGATTTGACCAAACAATTTTAAATTGCCTACCAAGTTCAGAAATTTAAAAACTCCTACTACAAATTAAGATTGTTTTATCCTATGACGAAACGATTTGAAACTGTCTACCAAGTTCACAAACTTAATGTTACTCTCTCTCAAAAGTTAATTACTCACTGTGGGTACTTCAATTTGGTACGCGTGTAAAAGGTTAATTACACTTAACATGATTACACAGCCAACTCTCATTATTCATCTTGCAAATTGATCCAAATCAAGTTGCACACTTCAAATGTCAAACTTAACCGACGTTCAAATGAAAACGGCCGACCACGTACCAGTTGTAGGTAGGTTAACCTTTTTTGAATGCAAGTTGAGTTAACCTTTAACCTGGAAACCGCGGCTTGTAGCGAGAGACACCTCCTCTATGATCTGGTTCAGGCTAATAGCTTGTAATCGGGTCACTCTATACACTTATTGCTCTATGGTGCGTTGCTACGATACACGCAAACTGTGGGGTGGTTTCTCATCTGGTTTGTTGGATGTCTGTGTGGAGAACTTTGGTAAAAATTGGTAAGATATCAGGATTGAGTTTGTAAATAAATTGAATAGGAGACTGTGATACAGATAATGGCCCATATAAATAAAACCAGAGCAAATGCTCATGAGCAAGAGATCATGGAGCATAAGGTTTTGCTCATGAGCATTATGTAGAAGCATAAGCATTTGCTCATTTTATATGAGTAAGCTTCACCTTATGCTCCTGAACTCTGGAGCAAATGCTCACGTATTTTAAAGATTTTTCATCAGCTGATTCGCTTTTGTGGCCTTACTTTGTTTTTGTAGCTCACGGAAGCGCTAAATATGCAAGTAGGAGGCACCGCTTGTGTTTGCGTCGTCTGCTCTGTTTTCTATTTATGAATTGAGTTTTAGGTTGGTTGAGTTTAGGATTTTTAAATAATAGCGTGAAAAATTTCTTAGCCTTCTTATAATCGTCTACACTCTCATCTTCTGAAATGCCTATTTCCTATTTTGTGATGACTATCTTTATATCAGGTAGTTCTTTATATCTTTAGGTATCTTTATATCTTTTGTATTTATTCTTTTGTAGGAATAATGGTGATATAAATCATGGTTGAATCTGAAAAGAGTTTTACAGTCCTCAATTATTAGTTGTGATCGTATCTGGCGAAGTTTCTTCTTACTCGCACGAATTAGTTGAGCCATTTTACTATGAGCAAAAGGTGAAAAGCTGCTCCAGACTAGACTCACCTTTTTGAAGCATTTGCTTCAAAAGTTGAGCAAATGCTCTAGTTTATTCATACATTTTTGAGCATAAGCTTTTACTTTTGAGCAAATGCTCAAACTATTTTTTTGATGAGCATGAGCAAAAGGTTTTGCTCACGTTTATTCATAGAAAATGAAGCAAATGCTCCATATTTTAGAAGTATAAGCAAATGCTCAACTCTATTCATATGGCCCATTGTGGAAGGAGAATAGTTGGTAAATGTAAATTTTGAAAAAATAAATCAAGTTTCTAGAACTAGAAAGCATACAAGGAACTCCTTCAGTCACCAACAGACCACACAAAAGAAAATTATCGGCTCAAACGTAATATAGCGAAAACAACTGTTAGGAAAGCACATGAAGATTCATGGGACAGATACATCTCAGGAATAGAAGATGACCTTCATGGCAGGCAGGAAGTTGCTTACAAATGGATGAGACACCTTAATAGTACGGTCAAAGAAATGGCTGAGATAAAAAATGTGAGCAAACATGAATGGATTGAACACTACAAAGAACTGTGGTATGACCAAGATTTGCCAGTCATGGAAAGTATTGACCAGCGGATGGATCCAGTGAGTGATGTTGATCTCATAAGCATTGATGAGTTGGAAGAAGCCCTCAATAAAACGAAAAATAGGAAGGCAACTGGGGTGGATCTGCTAAATATGGAGCTTTTAAAATATGGCGGAACATTACTGAAATTTCGACTGCTTCATCTAATCAACATGTGCTGGACATCACGTTATGTGCCTGAGGAGTGGAGAAAGGCTTTAGTAATATCTCTATTCAAGAAGGGGAGCAGAAAAGACCCGAATAATTATAGAGGTATATGCTTGTTGAGCAATGTCTATAAATTGTACAGCAGAATTCTGAACAATAGACTTCGGAAAATCTCTGATGTACTTCTACTAGAGGAGCAGGCTGGTTTCAGAAAGGGCCGATCATGTATGGACGATGTTTTCTCATTGAAACAGATCATAGCAAAAAGAGTAGAATTCAATTTAGAGACACACCTTGCATTCGTGGACTACGAAAAAGCTTTTGATAAAGTCAATCGTCAATTATTGTTAGATAAGTTGATCAAACGAGGTTTCCCAATTCATTTAGTTGAAGTCATCAAGAGTTTGTACAGTGAGATAGAAATAATCCTAGACTGCTCAGGCTCCCAGTCAGAAGAAATTGTTATCAATGTTGGTTTGAGACAGGGTTGTCCTCTCTCACCAACTCTCTTCAATATTTATGCGGACGACCTTTGTAGGAAGTGGAAGCAACAAATTCACCCAGGTATACAACTAACACACAATATTGCTGTCAATTCATTATGGTTTGCAGATGATCAAGTAATATTGCAGGAATCAGAGGACAATCTGCAAAGAGCAATATATCAACTCCATCTCCTGAGCTCAGAATATAACATGAAGATTTCCTTGCACAAAACAAAAGTGATGGCGTTTCTGGGAAAGTCTCCAATACGTTCTAAAATAGTTCTCAACAACAGAATACTGGAACAGGTATCACATTTCAAATATTTGGGATGTGATATTACATACGAGGAAGACCACGACTTGAATGCAAAAATTAACAAATTCCAGTACATATGCGGAACTATTAACAGAACTCTCAAAAATAAAGCCCGTAAAGAGACGAAACTCAAATTTTATAAAGTAATGGCCGTCCCTATACTTTTGTATGGCTCTGAAACCTGGGTACCAAAGAGAAGGGAGTGGAGCAGGTTACAGGCGGCCGAAATGAGATTTTTAAGGTCAGTGAAGGGATGCACCAGAGAGGACAGGCTTTATAGTATCGATATCCGTAGAGAGCTCAATGTAATCTCCATACCTCAACAAGTTGACGGGAATCGACAACAGTGGAAAGAACACGTTGAGAGAATGGGAAACGGAAGAATCCCGAAAGCTGCCATTGCTTACAAGCCAGAAGGGAGGAGAAGTATTGGCAGACCAAGAAAAAGGTGGGAGAATGTTTGAAGGCGGAACAGGTATTAATGCCTACCCCTGTAAGAAGACGACGACGACGAGTTTCTAGAAAACTAGAAATGCAATGGAAGAAATACCTTGTTATGAAGAGGATAATTTATAGGAAATGGGGAGTTGAATGAACAAGAAGAAAGCGAGATAATCTCATGAGGTACAAAAATAATGAGACAAAAGATGCATTTTGAAAAGTAGAAGGAGAAGAAAGATCGTGACGAAAAGTGAGTCGGTTCTACAAGTGGGCCACTGTGTCAGTGAACTAACCACACTTTTGTGGGTCTACTTCGCCTCATCAAGCCGAATGAAAGAGAAATGGGTGAAGAACAGGAAGAGAATATGTAGAAGAAGAATGAGAAGGAGAAAAAAAGAAGGTGAAGGAGATGAGGAGAATAAGTGGTGGAGATGGAGATGGAGGAGGAGGAGGAGGAGAAGGAGTAGGAGGAGGAGGAGTGGGAGGTGGAGGAGGAGGAGGAGGAAGAGAGGAGACAAGTAAATAGGTGGCAAGCAGTACCTCACGACTTAACCGTTCTCAAAACTGGTTCCATTTCTTTTTCAAAGTCCTGTTCAAATATAGTGAGGGTGCCCGACTGCCGGCTCCCTATTACCACCATATCTATGTATTTAATATCTTTAAAACTATGTCTTGTATGTGTACCTCACTCCATATTATTATTATTACCTTCATATACCTTATGATACATAAATGTATTCAAACTGTATGTATGAAACGGTGTTTTGCTGTACTATGTATACCTTCTGTCCCTGTGCACCCCATATACACAAGTACTTGCTTCAAATACCTATATTTATCTATTTATCTTCCATACTTACCTATATTCTTCTATATTCATAATTTACCTTCAGGTAGGCTTATACTGTATATTCATGTTAGTACAGTAAGATGGATTTATCGGTTTGTAGTATGGATAACTACAGCAAGATATATCTATTTATTCTGTGATATGTGTGAAGCTATATTATATTCTTGAACCACATTCTGGGATCTTTGGTTTTTTTGACATCATGTCTATGAGCAGTTATACCTATTTATACTCATTAGTGTTTTATATAGTCGACTGCGTTATAATATTATTTTACATGCTTGGCTGCCTCACGAACCGTTTTTCTGTCTTCAAGTTTTTTGTCAACTTTGGAATTAGTTCATGGAACTGGTTTCATATAATATACTAAACTAATATAGGATTTATAATATACTATGACAGGTTTAGGTTATCGAAGTATAGCATGTTAGAATTGATAGCATTCTGACATAGTCATGATTGAGAAGAAGTTCTTATCAACCATTTTTTAGAACCACTCCAGTGTCTCAAAATTGAGAAAGCACAGACTGGCTTGGATCTGTGCTATAAAGTTGAGAACAAAACTCGAGTTTGAGGTATAAGATTGAATACAGAATGAGAATATAGTTTATATATTCCATAATTATTCGCTACCATCAGATAACCCGTACTTTGCAAGGGTCTATTTAAAAACTTGACCTGCTGAAATCTTGAAGAATTAAAAATAGACCTATAACCATCATTGGTATATTAGGAATCCAATATCGGGGCACCGAGCTTCTCTCGTTATTTATTTATTGACTTTTGATGAACCAAACACAATTCTTTGAAATGATTGGGGGAAGTACTATCAGGCACAGCCCAAAACTGTTTCTTTCCCGAATTTTGATTTATACACTATAAATAGTCCAGAAAGTGGGGTATGTTCCATACACTTGAATTCAGGTTCAATTTTCTGTTCAAACATTTGAAAACAAAAAATTCATAATTTAGATTATATACAAACCAAATTGAATAACAAAATAACACTCACTAATCACTTGAAATTGTCAAATGATGATCAACTTTGAAAATTTTGATACACTCTAGTTTAGGAGGATTATCATGTCATGTCAACAAATCAGATTATGTTGATCAAATCGATCAAATTGTCTAGCTAGATAAAATTTCTCGCTGATTGATTATGATTACACAGCTGGAAATAATTCTGTCTCTCTCCCACACACGCATCTTCTGTTATCGAGAGACGACGAAATTATCATCTGTTTTCCAAGGATGAATTATCCTTTTAATGTTGTTCAGCGAGTTTCCAAAGAATGAGACCTAGTGCAATCGAATCTTTATATCATAAACCTACTATGTTCCAAATTTCCTAAAAATCGTTGGAGCCGTTTTCGAGATCCGTAAAACATAAATAACCAGATAAATAAGCATATAAAAATAGCCAGATACAAAAATAACCAGATATAAAAATAACCAGATATAAAATACAGAAATATTGCTCGCTTAATATAATAGGATATGCACAATTTCAAGTTAATCAGTTGGGTAGTACAGACGTGATGATGCGTCATTCGTGAATTTCCTATCCCGTACGTGTATAAGCCAGTTATTTCCTTCATTATATTGAATAGATTATTATAATAATTAGATGAATTAGAAATATGTTGTGAGACCTGCCTACTTCCGTAGACTATCTTCCAATCTTCTACCAGACTTCACACACAATATTTACTTTGGTATCTCAGAACACTTCTTGCCTTGCACTATAGTAAGATATTATCCTCAGCCAGCATTATTTAAATGGGAAGCATACCTATAACTGCTAAGAAATCCTGACAGTTTCAACTGAATCTCAGTTCAGGTTGGTTCTCTTCCTACTGGAATTGCATGGGGTTATTAGACCGAAAAATAATTGTTCCTTGTGAACTGAGTTCACTGCATTATGCATACGAGAGATCAGAATCGTATGGCCGTTCTTTCCCATATATCTGTTACATTTATCTCGTAGTGCATAATGAGTAGGAAGAAGGTGACTGCTATAATTTTGTGGCTGGACAAGAATGGTATTTGTGATGATAAGAATGTAGTGAATACTACGTAATAGCCATCTTATTATTGAAGTTACTCATTTTCTCTATTAGAAAAGTCTATACTCAACACAGTCATAGACTTTGCCAATAATTGTCAGGTGTATTATCTATATTCTAATAATATGAGAAAGGAATAATTGGCTTATACACTTGCGGGATAGGAAATTCACGAATGACACATCATCACGTCTGAACTACTGGACTGATTAACTTGATAATTTTCATATTGTTCCTCAATAATTTACCGAGGGTGGTTATAGGTCTATTTTAAATTCTTTAAGATCTCAGTGAATCAAGTTTTTAATTGACCTTGTAAGCCTAACAGACTTTTGCGAATCACGGGTTACCGGCTAGTATTTTAATTGATTCTCACTTATAATTAGCTGTGGACAAGGTTGATCAACTCTTATTTGGCACTCATCTTCTCCAATTCCCGTCGGACTATTTTTGTGTTGTTGACTATGGTAGTGAATCCAATAAGGTGCAGCATAAGAGTAGTAGTAGTGGTAGAACAAAAATAAGAAGCGGAAGAGAAGAAAAATGATTGAGAGAAATTGTGAAAAATTATTGAATGATATAATTATAAAAATGTGCTTGGAGAAGAATGGGTATGGAGAAAGGTATATAGAGCGAAAATATGACTGGGAGAAACATTAGAAAGAGGAGGAAAAATGAATAGAGAGAGAGAGAGAGAGAGAGAGAGAGAGAGAGAGAGAGAGAGAGAGAGAGAGAGAGAAGAATGAATAGAAGTGAACGGCACAGAATATGAATAAAGAGGCAGATTGGAAGATAAATCAGCATCCGAAGAATTGAAAATAGATTAATAATTACTGTAAATGGGGATTGATTGAAGATCTCAGATGAAATACAAGATAAATAAAACATCTGTGATCGTAGATGAAGTGAGATGAATCATTTTTTCCAAATTTCTGATTATTTTTGAACTGTTGATTGGAAGAAGCAGTGTTTTGAAGGAATCTCGTCCATTTTATTGCTTCCATTGCTTCTTACCTGTTGAATTATCCATTTTGATCCTCTATCATCATTATTCAACCACATTCCTGAGATGAATTATAACGAAACAATCCCACAAACTTGGTGTTTCTCGTAAATCTGTACCGACTTGCAAGTTTCCAATTTTGTTGACGAGTGAAAGTACTGTAAAAACAAACAAGGCCGGCCTCCACTGCACGATATGAGACCAAAAGTACGCTTCAGGCATGATTTTTCTGTTGTAAACAAAAACTATGTATCTACGTCAGTTTTGAAGGACGTTTATTGTTGTTGAATTTTGAACTGTTGCATTCGCTTGGAGAGAGAATAACAATTGTAAGTTTTAGAATGTTTAATCCTGAGTTCAAAAATACAATTCAACCTTTCCTCTACAATCAATTTGTTATAATGTTTGTGTAGTTGAGGAGTTGATATTGTGGTAATTATTCATATTAAATAAAAATACTAAGAAATTGTCAAAAACCACAGATTTATTGATACTTAGAAAGACCGGTTTCGGTTGTTACACCTTTGTCAATCTCTGATAAACTCAATAAATCTGTGGTTTCTGACAATTTCTTAGTAGTTTTATTTAATAATTTGTTATATTCCATAGTCAACGATGAGAAATTTTGAAATTGTTGGATATAAGTAGGGTAGATAGTGTCAAACTTCTCTTTTTTGATTTCATCTTCAAATTATTTTAAATCCGTAGAAGTTTTTCAGATCCGATATTGAATGTATCATGACTATGTCTGGTCTCAGAAACATGTTGAATTCTCAAAACTGAATACAAATTCATGCGATAAAGATTCTATACTCTTGTATGGCTTTGAAACCTGGATACCAAAGAGGAGGGAATGGAGCAGGTTACAGGCGGCTGAAATGAGATTTTTAAGGTCAGTGAAGAGATGCACCAGAGAGGGCAGGCTTTATTATATTGATATCCATAGAGAGCTCAATGTGATCTCTATATATCAAAGAGTTGACGAGAATCGACAACAGTGGAGAGAACATGTTGAGAGAATGGGAAACGGGAAAATCCCCAAAGCTGTCATTGCTTACAAGCCAGAAGGGAGGAGAAGTATTGGCAGACCAAGAAAAAGGTGTTAATAGAAACAGCTGGTATTAATGCCTACCCCTGTAACAAGACCACGACGACGACGACGACTGCAATAAAGACCATGAATAATATTCTGAATAATGATTTTTCATCCTGAATTCAAATAAAATTCATCTTTTCATAATTTTCTCTACCAGGTCGTGAGATATCAGTTACATCAACAATAACACCAAATCACTAAGCTACAATTCAATAATAAGGAAATAACTAGTAAAATGGAAAATAGGAAATTGATGAAGTTTGGGGAAATAGCCTATTTTTTCTTCTGTGACTATTGTATTGTTGCTCTATCCAATAAATAAATGAAGTTGGCTGAAAAATCGAATCACTCATGGCTAATGTGAATAAACTGTACTTATTACTGATCAGTAAATACTTCATAAACTTGACATGCATAGTCCAATTCCAGTCATTGACTTGCAACTATCAAAACCTACATTTGAGTAATTACTCAGTTAGAAGACACACAATATTAATTTTGCAACTCCTAATGATAGTAGAGGTGAACACCTTGAATTAGCTGAAGAAAGTCTTCAAATTATTGCGAGATGAAATTTTTCAGTCAAGGACACAAACTAACTATTGTGCTCAACCGGTCAAGAGAATTTTTTACATTATCTCCTGAGAATAATGTGTTCGTCTATGAAAAACTCTCACATATGTTTTGTATGCATGTGAGTGCGTGTGTGTGTAAGTGTATCCTGTTTTAATGAGTGTTCAATTGATTTGCACTTTGGACGCTACGCCGAATTTTATTTTGCGTTGTAGCCAATTTTTCAATGGAGAAAGTTTTGTTCTATTTGTATGGAAGTGTGTTGTTGAAGCTCGTATGCTCTATTGTGTTTACAAGCTCAGTGGAGCTAAGTCTATAATGAGTAAACTATAAGGTGTGAATAAAGATTAAATAGAGAAAATGACATGTAGAAGATGTGGAAAATATAGGAGATGTGGAAGATGTAAAAAATGTAAAAGATAAAGAAAGATGTAGAAAAGGGGTAAGAAGATCAAGGAATAAGTGTTGAAGATCAGGAAGAAAAGGAAATAAAGCTAGATGAATGAAGAAGTGTGGAGATCAAAGAAACAATATATATTATGCTCAGTTTTGATGTGTTTTCATAGTGTGCGTACAGATTTACGCGCCGCGAACATGAGCAATTCACTTTTAATCAGCTGATGTCAAGCTTTTTATATCTGTATCTTACCGGTTCTGTAAAAAAACAGATATAATCAGCTAATTAAAAGTGAATTGCTCATGTTCGCGGCGCGTATATCTGTACGCACCTATAGAGTTACACTCCCACAAGGTACCGTAGTCATAAAACTGTGTTATCACAGAATAGTATTAGAATAAACTTTATGTTTCTTTACAATATTTTTTATTTCATTCAACATTCGAATCACAGTCACATGACCTATTTTTTCTATACTATCAATAGTCATCATAATTCTTTCCCCCCATTTTTCACCGTCTCTATGCACCAAATCACATTTTTCAGGAAAAAAGTGACAATACAGAATGTCTATGTCTAGGTTGCGAAAAATGAACGGTTTTAGAGTAGATTTCCATTGTGAGAATTTTCTCAACCAAATCATTACGCACAGATTTCCCTGCTTTGGGAGAAATATTTCATGGGAGAGAAAAATCGAGAAGGCGATTTGTGGATCAACAAATATTGTATCAAACTGTTCCTATAACTATGTGTCTAATACTTCGTGGACTATGTTTTGAAGGTATGAGAAAATATCCTCAAATATCAACCAATATTGTAGCTAACGGTTTGCCTATAGTGAGGTCCACGTTATAATGGCAGAGTTTGATTTGCAATGGTATTGCTATCCTTGTCTATCATATAACAAAGCGGATAGCGGTATCCCTTTCTCGCTTTGCTCTGTTTCCAGATTGATTTTCAACAGTGTAGAATTGATAATTAATTAACAAAATATTTCATCTTAATCATGAAAATTCATAATGAAATCATTATTTCTTGCTTAATAAAATATAATTGATTATTTTAAATGAGAATGAACAGTTATATTACATCAATCAACCTGTATCAGCTCAATAATAGTGTATAGACCAATAGCTATATAGCATCCTTGGTATCAGCTACCGTCTATAGGAGACATTGACAAGACAGAGGATCGGCAACGTTGGTCTCCTATGTTTCTCTACTACCTTTATAACGTGGACCACCCCACTATAGTCTCACTACTGTGTCCAATATTTTGAAATTATATTTTGAAATTATGGGAGGATAATCTTTCAGAAGAGTGATTTTTGGATATTTATAGATGCACAATTAATTTTACCGGTTGGTCAAATATTATATAAATCTCTATTATATTGGTCTTCTGTTTCTGTACTATTTATAAAAACAAACATGGAAACTATGCATTGCGGCTGTGGTTAAGATATGAAAATTTATAAAATATTTGAATCTGAATATCTATATACATAATCTGAATAAATATAGATTCACAACTAATTTTACCGGTTGGTCGAATATTATATATCTATTATATTGGTCTTCTGTACTATTTATAAAAACATACATGGAAACTATGCATTGCGGCTGTGGGAAAGATATAATTTTGTAGACAATCTGGAGATTAGTAGCCTAGATACTCTTTCGACAAATAATATCAATAATCCAACTGTTTCTATATGATACCGTATATAAAGGATAAGCGTAAGCCTATTTGTTTGTCTCTGATGATACTATGTAGTATATTCAGATTAGTATATAAACAGTGTGATATGTTTAGTATGAGAACAGTATCCATGTTTAGTATATAAACAGTGAGAACCATCTAATTGTCATCATCCCCTATAAAATACCTCAACACCTTTCCATCCAACCAATGCAGACAGTTTAAAGTGAATCACACTACATCTTTGTAGCATTTTTGGACTACATTTTCCTGACCATTGCACTCGTTTCCAACAAAAATGACACCGAATTCTTCGAGATTTTCCATTATTATTTCGATCACTTCTGTTAAAGGAGTCCGGGGGAATAACACGGTCAAATAGGCTACGTGTGTCAATTTTCTTTTATTATCTAACTAACGCTTTTCAATGGAGACAATCACGGAAGTGTTTTCTGTTAAAGTGATATTCACTTTGAACTGTCAGAAATCTGTGTGGATATTAGCGATGCTTCTTATTCATGCAATGCTGATAGTTTGGAAGGAATATTGTTGTAGGAAGACAGGGATATTTCGGGAAAATTCAACGCTCGATTTTCAGATAATCTGAAACGATATCAGAGTTATTCGACAAGTAGGGCATACTAAAGAATGTTGGCTGTATTTTTGCTTTGTAATAAATGTCAATATACAACAGCAGGAATCTATAACTCATGAATCAATTTCATTTCTCATGTTATACTAAAAGAGGTTACATGAGAATTGAAAATCAAAGTATTCTTCTGTCCAAATTTCTAACATGTTCTGATATTTAATGACATATTATGAGATTAAAAATGAAAAATGAAATTGAATGTCGGGTCATGTTGCAAGAAAAAAGAAAAGGCACTCATGAATGAGGAATAAAGTAGATAAAGGGCACTTTGATATTTAATTTTCAGTATATACGAGTAGCTCTTATTAAAAAAGTGCATATAGAAGAGGTTGGAATTCGAAATAACATAGAGGTAATGCATAGAATACAATGGTCAATGAATCAAAGTAAAGTTATCTGATAAGGAAGTGAGTATCTGTTATCACAAATCTCCAAAGATTTGTTAGAGAAATTAATTATGGATTATTAGAAAAATTATAAATTCTAAAACACTGGATTTACTCATATCAGTACTTCATCTAGAATCTCTTTCCTGTAGAGGGCTACTTATAATAAAAATAGAAATAAAAATAAAAATCTTAGTACCCTTTTTGAATGTGATTAAATAAGATTTTTATTTTTATCTTCATCTAGAACTTTAGATCAAAAAGACAAGAGATGACAGCCCATTGATTTTTACTTTCTCTATTTTTATTTTATCCTATGTATTTTTCAAAATTCATTTGTATCCTAAACATCTAGAGACACTAGACTTTCATTTCGATACGAATCACATTCTAATTGATAAAAAGACAAAGAAATTGTCAGAAACAAATCTTATTCTTAACTTAGTATTTTTATTTAATATGGATAATTACCATGATATCAACTTCTCAACTACACAAAAAGTAACTTCATCTTGAATAACAAGAATACAGTTATGAACATTATACAGTTATAAGAACAATCTTATACAGTACGAAACAATTAAAATACTGTAACACTGTGAATAATATTGTTGTAGAAAAGCCAACGTTTTTCAAAGCTTAGGAGTCATGTCAGATTTATCAGATTACAAGTATTCAAATATTCAAGTTTTCTATCACTATCACAGCGTAAAAACTTGATAACCAATTAAGCAGCTTCGTAACCTGAAAAACTTCCAATCCTATCAATAATCCAATCCCATTATTTTCTATTGTGTGATTCACTTCAATCAGTCAGCATTAATTAAATTGGAAGATTTGACGTTATTTATAAGGAATTCTGACAGCTAGAATAATTGAATATCATTAGACTTTGAACAGTCAGTATTGGTTTAATGGAGAGTTTTGATGTTGTTTTATATTAAATGCTGACAGTTTTTAGTGAATCTCAGACAGGAGAACCTATTAGATCCAGTAGTCGACTTCTGAATTAATAGACCGAAAATATTAATTTGAAATATTTCTGTATGCATGCGGCTGCATCGAGTGAAACTGTCGATAGAAAAAAAAGAGGAAAAAAATGATGAGTGAGACAGTGAATAAGGAATGAATGAGTGGGAAAGAGAGGGAAAAAGAGAAGACAGTTATGAGAGAGACAGTGAATGGGCAACAAGTAAGGGAGAGGGAGAGGGAGAATGGAAAGAGAATAGTTATGAGTGAGACAGTGAATGGGCAACAAGTAAGGGAGAAAGAGAGGGAAAAAGAGAGAAAACAGTTTGAGTGAGACAGTGAATAGCTAGCAGATAAGGGAGGAATGAGAGGAGTAAAGAGAAAAAAGAGCGTTGGAGCGTGAAAATATTGGAAAGGTGAGAAAGAAGTAGTAGGAAAATAAAAAGTAGTCGTTCCAGAATATAGGCTTGTTATAGACAAAACTCGACTTCTCTTGTGGAATGCAGCCGTCTATGAGATTTTTTCCATTTAATATCATTTTTCATGTTCCAAACTATAAATTTCTTCACTCAATTCCAATCAATCTCCGATTATTATTCTGGTATGGAGGAATACCATATTTTCTCTTGACAATGCATCATTTCTATATGAATTCTGTATGACTGTCGTAGGACAATGACTCTACTTGACTGTAGGATATATTATTATTTATTATTATCAATTTATTCAGTGATGCACAAAATTTAATTCATCAGAATGATTGGGGAAGTATTGAACTACAATGGCCTATTTATTCAAAATAGAAACTATTTACTATAGATTATTGAAGCACAATATAAATTATTATCAAGTTCTTTCTATTTTATCACAACACAACTAGTTTCAACATTTCTAGAGGTATTTTCGAGTCATTTGCACTTGAACACAGAATGATTTTGTACTGTATTACATCACAGTTGTGTTTTGTGTGATGTTGTGGTACTTTTCCATAATCAGAAAGTAATTCCATAGAAAAAGTGGCTCGCAATTTCAATTTGTGTTTTCATTACTGTACAACAAAATTAATGAATTAATACTTGGGTGGATTTATCAATCATCATCATCATCATCAAGTTTCAAGTTTGATTTTGAATAATTTCAATATGCTCCTCATAAAAGCAGGTTGTCAGTTTCAAATCCCTGATTAATCCAGGTCTAGGTGTATTGAGGTTGTTGACCTTAGAAAAACCTTTCACTTTTCATGTTCCAAACTGTAATATTAATACCTCAATCTTCATCTAATAGATTGAATTTTCAATTTTGAAATTTCATACATGGCTCTTGAATACTTTGAATGACTACACTCAACTCATTCATGATCTCTCATTTATTTGTATTGAAATCTATGAAATGATAAAAATGATTACATCTTTATCAGAGATTGACAATGGTGTAACAACCGAAACCGGTCTTTCTGACTATCAATAAATCTATGGTTTTTTACTTAGTCTTTTTATTTAACATCTTTATCATCTCAGCAACTGACAAAAATTAAAGTGAAGGCGCACACTTTCATTTATGGATTCAAAAGTGAATGAGAAATAATCTACTTTTTGAAGTAGAGTATAAATCGAAATTCGGGGAAGGAACTGTTTAGGGCTGTGCCTGTTGGTCCTTCTTTAATCATTTCAATGAATTGTGTTCTGTATATCATTGAATAAATAGCATAATATGATCCACATGAATGTAGCCTAATTAATATGCCATTTTTTGTCAAGATTCTCTAATAAATTGATACTTAACTCCTAAATAATTGATACTTTTAATTAATGAACGCACCATTCGTCTAATGATACGTTACCTCCATCCATCACTCACTCTCTGTCATTCATAAATTCCATTTTCACTTGTCAGATGTCCAATTACACAAAGACTACGTTAATTAATTAGTGGCACACTTATGAATTAGTGCTGCCATTTGAAAGTGAAACCGCACTGGGTCAGAATATTTATTATGAATGGGGTGACAGGTTACCGAGAGAGCGCGGCGTAGTATTTGTATTATTTATTCTCTGAAAGGAAAATTAGAATTTAAATAGCTCTACTGAGATTCACTTTATGCTGTCAGAACTGTTTATTAATAGCGTCAATGCTTCCTATGTAAACCATGCTGATAGTTTGAAATGGATCTCACAGAATAGGCTAAATGTCAACTTCTTAATAAGTTATCTCAGTTTTAAAACTCAGCTTGTGTGTAAAACTATACGTTCTATCAGAGATAAGGAAATATTACTAACTTCTCAGTGTTCTATACAGTGTAAGTAATAAGGCAAATTGTATGTAGCACTGCTCAATATAATATAGGGATATCGTAATAACAGAATCCTGTGTTATGAATATTTGTTATTGTTGTTATTGCATAGAAGAGAGAGGTCAAATAGAATATTTGTATTATGACCAAGAGAGTGAGGAAGATAGACTGAGGGAGTGAGGCGATGTGAAAGAGAAAATATTGTTGATTTTCTTCTCTGACAAGAAAATTGAATAAGAATGGGCAATCGAAATACATAAGCTATACATTTCAAAACCCATGAAGCTTGGTTTTTAATCAGTGGCATTTTGAAAATGCTTTGAAGCCTTTTCAACGTGTCGACATGGTTTTTCCAATAAGATATTTGATAGTTTCAATGAAGAACATGTTAATGGAAACTATGATTAGCCTTTATTGAATGGTACAATAGAACTATTTTCTGGGAGAAATTACAAATATCCTGGTGAATATCGTGTCAATTTCAAGGGAGTCTGTACATGAACTTGAATAATATAGCTTCAATCCCGAAGAAATATAAAAAATGTATTGTATGTATATGTATCTGCTTTTTATATTTTCTCCACATGAATTACTTATTCATATATGTTTTTGCTATATATATTCTCTAACAAGAATTTAATTAGGATGACTGATCTGTTTCAATACAATATCGGGGCACCGAGCTTTGCTCGTTATTTTTATTTATTGATAAACAGAACACGATTCTCCAAAATGATCGTGTTTATATTTCACAGCTGGCTATATCCTATATGTCATCTTATGAATTTCGAGGATGCGTTATTTTGATTTTTCACATACTCACTCGCTCACTCACTTTTTTACTATCCACAGCTGTTTCAGCCAAGGATGAATTATCCTTTTAATGTCATTCAGCGAGTTTTCCCAAGGATGAGACCTAGTGCAATCGAATTTTCATATCATAAACCTACTATGTTCCATATTCCGTGAAAATCGTTAGAGCCGTTCTCGAGATCCGTTGAACATAAATAACCAGATATAAAAATATATGCAAATATACGGAAATTGCTCGCTTAATATAATAGGATAGGATAGGTAACTTCATAGGTTTCAATCAACCTGTAACTACAATCGTTTGAAACTGACAATAATATGTTAACCTAAACAAACTCCCAAGGATTAGACCTAGTGCAATCGAATCTTCATATCATAAACCTACTGTGTTCCATATTTCGTGAAAATCGTTAGAGCCGTTCTCGAGATCCGTTGAACATTAATAACCAGATATAAAAATATATGCAAATATACGGAAATTGCTCGCTTAATATAATAGGATAGGTAACTTCATAGGTTTCAACCAACCTGTAACTCCAATCTTTTGAAACCAACAATAATATGTCTACCTATATACACTGGATGAGTAGGCTACCATTCAACCAATTTCCAATTATTATAAAACTCTCTTCTAAAAACCCAGGTAATGACCTACCGCCTTATGTCACCCTATTACAGCTTTCTAAATACTGCGTTAAAAGTTTGACGCATACTCTCAATTTGTCATCCTTAGAAAATTAAAAGCTATAGTCTATTCTTCTTGCGTTGTTGATCTGAAAAGCTAGAGCTACAGAGCTGCTGTGAATAAGCTTTTAGAGCAAAGTGGTCTACTTGTGTCTGTCTGCTGGGGGATAATACATGGCATACTACTTTCACTTCCTTGTTTTTTATGGTTGTAAAGTAATAGAACTGTACTTTGGATGACAGCGGAACAAAGAAGTGATCATTCGGTCATTACCACATTTTCAATGTTTTACGTTTATATTTCACATGAAAATATTCTAGAAGTATCTGTGTGTGAATGAATTCTGACGTATTTTATGAAAAAAATTAATGTTTTACGTTTATATTCTACATGAAAAGATAAAGTAATGTCTCTGTGCGTGGATACTTCTGCTTTCTTTATGGAAAAATAGAAACCAGGTTTTATGAAGGTCATTAAAATTTTGGAAGAGCATTCTTCTAGAGTTCTTCAGTGATCAGAGTAGAGTCGATTAGTATTTCCAGATACCATGGAGACAAATAGAAAAACTATAAGTTCTGAGTTTCATCATAGAGAAACAATAGCGTAAGTAGATATTGCATGGTATAGGGGATTTATGTCGCAGCTTTTACTTTTATCTCAAGCCGATTACTGTCGATTATTGTCAATTTTTACTGATTTGTTGGGGTGATAGTGTATGAACGGCACAATTTGAGAGACTACCAGCGTAACACAGCTGCATAGGAAAGAACTACGTGAACTATCGGCTTAACATAAACGCCCTATATCATGGGATATCTACTTATGCTATCGTTTCTCCATGGTTTCATTTATTTATTTACAAAAAGGCTACAATTCAGGTAGAAACAACAGGCATTCGCCCAAAACTGCTCTTAACCTTAATTTGGAATACACAGTCTAGAGGTTATTTAGGAATGATAACTTAATTCACACACTATTTTGTGTGTGTTTCAATTATGTTCATAAAAATGTAGTTGGGAGAAGATTTCTGTAGACTTCTCCAGGAATTAGTTGAGTCGTGGAGTTGATAAGAAATTGGATACTGAAACGCATATAGAGAAGAACAGAAAATGTATACATTGGATGAACAAAAAGAAGAAATGTTGAGTAAATCTAGAGGTTATTGTTCATTCATTCATTTGATCATTTTTACAGTAAAATATAATGGGAGACAAGGAACAAAGTCCAAAACTCCTTCCTCTTCATAGTTTTGATGAATAATTCTTCAATTGAAGGTTGTGCATTTTGAGTTGCATTGAATAATTTAGATCATCAGTTAGCTTAGATCATAAACAATAATACTATCAGTATCCTAACTGATTGAATTTTTAATTTTTATTATCACGTCATTAATCTGAATTTGATAGACTTCTCACTATTGGAAATGATTATTGTGATTCCAAGAAACTGTTATTAATCTCTGATAGATATTAGCCATAGTGATATATTTGATACCATTCATAGTAATACAAGACTAAAACTAGACCTGGTATCAATAGATAGTTATAGTGTCATCAAGTATATAGTAAAGATATATAGTGATATATCATTGATACTATTCATAGTGGTAACACTAGACCTGCTATCGATGAGTCATTATGTCCATTATGCCATCAAATATTGGAGACCCTGAAGGCATTCGTGCAGTTGAATTAATGAATTCATAATCTGTTTCTGATAAACATCAATTCGATTCGCGTAGGATTAGTAGTTTGAGATTGAAAGTTATAAAAATTCCAGAGGAAATCGATTTGATAGTTATCAGATCTATTGGTGATATATAGCATAGCAACTATCCACAGTAGCAGTATATAGATGATAATGTTCTTGATAATAATGCATGATAATAGAGGTGATAATAGATGTTCTTGAATAATAATTTGGATTCAATTCCTATAACGGGATGAGTCGTTCATGATAGAATGATGCACTTCAAACGACACTGTGAAAAACAATAAACAGTTGAGGAATCTAATTAAATCTAGTTGAATGTTGACTGAATGAGATTGATTGATTGCCAGCTAAATTCTCTAAATTCCATTTATATCATCTGAGCCAATTAAATGCGTTGTTCTATGATATGTTTCGAGTAAATATTCGAAAGTGTTCACATCACCCAGTGGCAGTCGGTATATGTGTTGGATAGATAGATAGAAAGATAAATTACTTTAATTAACACTTTACAATGAAAGTGATGTGGGCGAAATCGAGGCAATAAAAGGTGTCCCCCTTTTCCATTTAACCCACGATTTTAAGTTACATGAAAATAGTAATATACTTTGGAATTCAAAATTAAATGATTATTTATTATCAGTGGAGGGGGAAAAGAGGGAAATAAATATGAATGAATGAGCAATAAATTAACGGTTAAGGAGTATTTTTATATGTCATTATGGAACAACAGAAAGTAAATTTTATATGGTTTTTATAAGTAACGTCGAGGGGTGGGGGGCGTTAGATGAGGGAAATGAATATTAATGAATGAGTAATGAATTCATGGTGAGGAAGTGTATAGTTTTGAAGCTTCGAGAGGAGCTGACCTTATGCGGTCACCCTTCCAACGGGAGAGCCGAGCGCACGGTACAAGCTTGAGAGTGTCTCTACAAATATACCGTACTGCTTCAGTAGGATCAATTCTAATCACAGAGACTAGACAGCAAAATGAGATCATTTCAAGGAGAACTCCCCAATTACTTGCAGAAAATGAAATCAACTTTATAGAGTGGATAAATAATTGGATCCATGTAGCTTACCCTTACAACTTCAGTAATGAGTACAAGTCCCAAAATATCTTGAGTTTTATCTTGAAACATGAGATTCACTGCAGTGAATCAATATTAATCTGAACAAACCAAAATTAGATGATAAAATTTAACCATTAAACGAATACTTTTTGTGTAGTTGAGAAGTTGATATTGTGGTAATTATTCATATTGAATAAACATAGTAAGAAATTGTCAAAAACCACAGGTTATATTGATAGTTAGAAAGACCGGTTTCGGTTCTTAAACCATTGTCAATCTCTGATAAACTATAAACTATTTTTATTTAATATAAAACAGATAATTCCCGATCACTGCCATAGCAAAATTTGAAGCACAAAACAAATAAATTGAGCAAGGAAATGTGTAATGACAACCATTCCAGAGTAGGTACCAGAGCACGTCACAATATTTGGGAATCATTTCTCGAAATATGACCTCGGGAAATAAAAACACAGATTATGGAAACTAGATTAATAGATTGATAGCCTACTATTCGAAGAAGAAATCCCAACTACGGTAACTATTTTATTCGTTGAATGAGGTCAAAAGATCCAGAAATCCCTTCACAATCAATGATCGAAAATCAATCTCAAACAAAGATATTGGAAATTAGACCGACCATTCTAAGGAGAAATCCCAATCACTCTGCAAATAAGAGCACAAAACTAATTCCGCTAGAAAATGGGCACTTCCAAACACTTTCTAATCTATATTCAACTAGACTATTCTTAGCGAGCAGCTAGTAAACGAAAGTAACAGTATTCCAAGTTAGCCTGCACCGAGATCTAAACGAGGCCGAAGGAAATCTCCACAGGAAAGTAGGTTAACTGTAAACTGTTGCTCGTTGAAAAACTGTTGGGTCAGTAGCGAAAAGTATGGTGAATATAGGGAGAATATATTTGGGGGGAAATTGAGAGAAATATTTTTGGGTAGACTACTCACCATATTGTTGAATTGCCACTAGGGCTTAATCCTTAGTCTCCGTTTGATTGAAAAATGTACAACCTGCTTGAAGAACAGTCAAATCACAACTAACCTTCTACTCTTTGGACGGAGTTCTTGGCGACCTCTCTTTCTCTTCCTCCTCCTCAACCTCTCCCCCACACACCACTCCTACTCCTCCTTCTCCTTGTCTTTCTCCTCCACCTCCTTGGTTTCCTTTCTGCTGATTTGTGGTGGTGGTGGAGAGACCAGTAGTCGAGGATAATATGATGTCGCAATGTAAGATCAGCTGATATGATTGGCAGCCGGTCATATTTTGTGGCCCGCAGCGGGAATTATTGTGAGCGGTTTGAACTGGTTTATCGTTTGGGTACTGCACATCATGTGGTGGTGCTGACTGTGTGTATGGTATGTGTTGAATATTGTTTGGAGACACTGAAAAAAGGAACATCACGTGTGGAATACGGTTTATTGGTGAGGAACAAAGATGGAACGGAGTAGGAGAAAGAAAATTAATTTAAAGAGGGATAATAATTTAGAGGGATCAAAAGAGAAAATGGCAATCGATGGAGAATGAATAAGATGGATTGGGAGAGAAATAGTAATTAGAGGAATCAAGAAAGAGAATAGGAATGGGACTGGTTGAAGAATATTATTCTTATGGGACAAACTATCAGTTCAAAGGGAAGAAATAGAAGAAGAATTCATTAAATCAATTGCTGTATTTGTACGGATTATGGTAGCATTTGAAAGGACTTGATCAAATCAACACATAAAACTGCTTGTCTTGTCAAAAATATAATGTTTGCCTTGTCGAATAAAGGTATTTGAGAATAAAAAATTCGAAATTATTTTCAAAAAGAGCTACCTTCAGTTGCATCTTTAATTATTCTACATCTTCATCAATATCTCAAATAAAATTACGTTTTATCAATATAAAGAAAAATAGATTGAGATAAATTGGAGAGTCTGTTATGTGAGTACCACTGATTCAAAATATAAAAAATACAGGATTGTATTTAGCACCATGAAATAGCAACATATTCATCTTATTGCCGCTGTAATAGCATCATATCGATTGTTTCGAAGATTGATGAAAACAAAATAAAGATTATACGTAACAAGTGGAGATACAAACTTGTGACAAAGTCTGGAACAATAAGGGCCAAGCCACATGAGGAGTTTCGCAAAGTCGGCAGGGCTGGAAGCCTGACTGGCTGATTTGGTTGACGTTCGGGAACCAGCTGATAATCTGCCTATTGCACAGCTTCCTACCTGCTGACTCGTCTGAAAAACGCCTCATGATCCGATTGGGTTGACGTTCGGGAATTGGCTTCCTAAAAACGCCTAATGTGGCTTCACCCTTAGTGTTTGTCACAATTTGAAAACTCAATTCTATATTGAGTTATTGTAGGAACACAATATTGAGGTTATTGGTGCATAATCTTTGATAAAGAGGACGATTCTATTAGGTTAATATCAATGACTCTTTTGAAGCTAGCAACTATTAAATCCTAATTGAAATTATTTCTAGAAATGAAATTGATTGCACATTCATTGTTCTTAATAAATTTAGATACACATATTTTCTTATAATAATACCTGAAGATGCACGAATGCCTATTTATGAGACAGAACGCAGGCTATAATCTTCTTTCAAAAGACATTATAAAACAACTCAAAAATCCTATTGTAATACAGCTCTGTGCCAAGTCCAGAATGAAATCATAAAAATTAACTGCATCATTCAAAAGTGAATGTGAATAGGGTCTTTTGTCAATAGCAGATAGTCTCCAGCAATTTATGGGTCATTGTTAAGGACATTTGGCATAATAATTTCCATTATTCACGAGTTTAACTGTCGAAATTCACTTTGAGCAAGTAGAAATAAGATGGTAGAGATTGCAAGATCAATTGTGAGAAGTTCTACTGTTATCAACAATGCATTTTTAATGCAATAACAATAATTGCTGTTGATAATGCTTGCTCATTGAGTGGAAAACTGAGATCCTTTGCGTGTCCAACGTTTGCTAAATTGTACTACTTTTAGAATCACGTTATCCTGTTTTTAACTTGTGTGTAAGTGCTTTGGAACATGGATATTGTATTTTGTGTAAAATTATCAAGTAATTTAGTAAAGTATAGTGCAGCAGTACCCTCTTAATTAGTGATTACCCATTGAGGGACTGATAATTGAGGAAATCCAAGCACAAGATGACTAAAATGTTGAGTCCTTTGTACTTTCTTTAGCCTGGACACCGAGGAGAGAACAATAATTCTTCCCCCTTTCTGTGGTCTGGAGAACGATTTTAATTTATGTTATTTCGTTTATTGTTATAATTTTCTTTTGAATCTAGAATCATCCTGCAAGTTCAAAGTCTTTTACACTGATAGTATTGGAGTCCTTTCTATTCTTTCCTATTCCATATGTTTTTTCAAGTCTAGGAATAACTAACTGGATGAATTCTAAAGACTGTTTTGAATTCTTGAGATGAAGGTTTTATAGGAGGATTATCTGACCTAATAGAATGCCTTCTATCTTGTCGTACATCAAAATTGTCTGTCCAAGTATAAAGACAATTTTCTAGTAAGGGCTGATAATTTCTATCTTCCATAATATTTATTCTGAATAATCAAGTGGACAATTCAAGCCACATGAGGCCTACATCAACGTAACCAATGAGGTAGATCTATTTTGTTGATCTTGAGCTTACATAGCTGAGATCATTTTAAAATACAGTGTATGTAAAAATATATGATCCTAAAAAATGATCGAAATCTATCAAAACTTTGATAACACTTATTATAGTAGATTTGTTAAAATATTAACAAAATTACCAGTTTTTTAAAAACTATTATTTCGAAATATTCGTTGAGCACAATCAATCATTCTGTCCTGTTTATATCTGTATCAATGTATTTCTCTCCGAGTTCATTCCCTTTCAAAACATATATCTACAAACAAACATTATGCTCCAACAACTTGATTTGAAGCGACAAAATATATTAAACAAAAATTTTACAATTTAACAAATTTATTCGATAAATTCAACATATCCAACTTATTAATAACTCCAGACACAATTAGTAAACTACTGCTCATTAACGGGATTGCCCAATACAAATTGGTAATTCTCCCGATAAGGCATCTTCCCAGACGATTTGTGAAGCCTGTCGAAATCTCAGATTCGGAAGATGTATTTTGTACTTCCACCGATAAAAAACGCACAGATTTAAGGCCCCACGGATGAGAATATATCCTATTCTATGTTTAGATTATGGCAGAGAGCGTTATGCAATGTTTCCATTTTTCTATTAGATGGCTGGGATAGCACAGTCCATTGTGATGCTGGGGAAAAGATAGCATATGTGTTATGAGTATGTGTGTTAGGCATATATATATGTGTAGGAAACTGATGCATTGTTTTGGCACCAACACACTTGCATGTATTCTACAAACAGTCTTGTATGTATGTATATACATAAGCATGGTTATGAAACTTTATACTCCAGGCGTTAGAGAGATATTTTGATACTTCCGTTTCCATATGACGAGACTAGGTTGCTGTGAATCGGTAGCATTTGAACAATGGGAGTTGGTTAAACTTTGTATGCGTCTATTTGAACTTACAGGTCATCTATTAGAAGGTTTTTAGTTGCTGCTGATTAGGATCAAATTCTTTAGAATTAAATAATTGTTAATTTTAACTTTGCATCCATTGTAGTTGAACTTACACGCCATCTATTAGAAGGTTTTTAGTTGCTGTTGATTAGGATCAAATCATTTAGGATCAAATTCTTTAGGATAAAAGTCTTTAGGATCAAGTTCTTTAGGATTAAATCATTGTTAATTTCAACTTTGTGTGCATCCATTGTAGTTGAACTTACATGCCATCTATTAGAAAGTTTTTAGTTGCTGTTGATTTGGATCAAATCCTTTAGGATTAAATTAGACTATTGTTAATTTTAAGTTTGTTTGCATCTACTGTAGTTGTACTTACAGGTTATATATTAGAAGGTTTTCACTTGTTGTTCATTAAGGTGCGTGCGTACAGATATACGCGCCGCGAACATGAGCAATTCACTTTTAATCAGCTGACTATATCTGTATTTTTACAGAAACGGTAAGATACAGTTATAAAAAGCTTGGCATCAGCTGATTAAAAGTGAATTGCTCATGTTCGCGGCACGTAAATCTGTACGCACCTCAAGGACTAAATGATTCTATTTATTTGTTATTTTTTGTCCTCTTCAATTCATTTATTGGGAATGGTGACGAAATTCGAGATGAACGTACATGCATCCGTTCAAAACTGTTTCTGTTCCTAATTTCAAATTATCATTGAAGATTCATAGAATAAGCATTCAACGAAGTTCTCAAATTAGCTGGATTTCAAGCAAAGGAACATGTAACCCAGAATTTTTCCAACAATAGACATATTTTAGGGTGAGAATTACTGTAAAATATAAACAACTATTCCCTTTCTTGTTTCCAGACTTCTGTCTGAATAATATCCACGTTATCATTATTGATTTAACAGTCATAGTTTGTAATCATGGTCATGTATTTTTTAGAAATATTTTATGAACATACTATCAACATAGGCTACTATAGGTTCATAGTCAGTTATGTTGCAATGCTGTGAATATTCCAAGTTTTATTGATGTTTATAACTTTTATATGTGTTTGTAAAAATTAATAAAACAATAAGAAAACTTGTAGTACCCTTTATTATCAAGAACTTTAAAATATTTCAACGACTAGTTCCGACCATAACTTAGGTCATTTTCAAGTTGAAATGTGTTCTTGTTTTTTCGAGGAATAAACAGTTCGATTTGATTCGATCATGGCTTGGCCATGTAATTAGATACAACGAATTCACGTTAAGAATAGTGGAAGTTATTGGGGTCGTGGAAGACCCCGGCTACAATTTCTGACGCAAGTTTCTAAAGATCTAGAGATCCAGAGCTACATCCAGCTGAAAAGTATAGCTCTGGACATAAAACGATGGAAAGCTGCCTACCAATCGAATGATTGAAGCTAGAGAAGAAGATCATGTCAATCTCATACACATTACATAATACATTCTATAACGTAATAAAACAATATAAAAATCTTGAAGCACCCTTTATTTTAAAAATATTTCAACAACTAGTTTCGGTGACCACACCATCGTCAGGTTATAAAATAAAAAAAAGAAATGAAACCTTTAACCTGACGATGGTGTGATCACCGAGACTAGTTGTTGAAATATTTTCAAGTTTTTTGAAAATAAAGGTTTAAGATTTTCAAATTGTTTTATTGATTTAAAAAGTAGCCCATGTGAATGTAGTGTTTTTATTCTATAACGCGTTGTCACGTTATTTTTTATAATTAAATAACGATTAGCCTCCTGCTTGGCATCAATCGGTAGAGCATGAGAAATATTTCAATAATTATAAAATCTGATCGTGGTTTTACTAGGATATAGTCTCATCAAAATCTTTACAGGCCCAGATATGAGCTTCCACAATAATACTGATAATTTATAAAAAAAAAATATATATATATATATATATAAAACTTATATCCTATAGTAATGAGGAATAAAATGAATCGTACACCATAAAAAAATTGATACATATATTAACAAATATCTCAAAAAAAGTCAAAACAAAAATATATAGAGCGACAGAAATATATATAATATAACAAGAAACGAAATCAATAAAATATCACAGGTTAATACTATTTTTTAGGTTCTACAGCACGAAATGTTACCATGTACTTTCATTTCATGATCATATGCATCTATTTGCATGTAGCTTCGATATCAACTTGCTGATACTTGTCAACTTGGACGATTCTATTTAGAATCTAAATTTCTTAAATCAGAATGACAAATAGACAAACTAATAATCCAAATATATATATTAAATTCTATGGTTTCCAATAGATTTCTTTATAATAAATATTTTTTATCTCAGGGTGCGAGATTCGTCACCTGACGGAATAGATAGATCAATTCATCTAGTGAATCAGAGCTACATTATATTATCGCAAATTATATTGCAGAAATTAATGATCATTATGAATGTTGTATTAACAGCCTAGAACTTAGTATTCTTTGATTGATGGATCTTTTGATATATGGATTGACTCGTTACTATCCAATAAAATACCTTTTATACTATCTTTACTTGCGCAAGTATTTTTACCAAATTCTTGATTTATAAAAAACCCTTTCGACGAGCTAGCTTTGATTCTTATTTCATTTCGAAGCACTGAGGGCGCCCCATCACTATTTCGAATATTTTTCACTCACGTGCTGGAATTTTCTATGAGCTGCTGATGTCGATCCAAACTCCTGGTGGTCCTGGATTATTTGTAGCCGGAGTCGTCTCTTCCAAGGGGTTAAAAAATTATTTGAAAATGACTTCTGCTTTACATTAGCATCACAAAGTCTTATGAGAAGATTTAATAATTCGATTTACTTTAAGCTATTAAAGGTATAGTAAGATATTATGCTCTATAATTTTTGGTGACATCTCATGGTGGTCGTTGGCAGGCAAGTGGGGCAGTTCTCTCTTCTCTAATTTACAATTTTCATTTCCGATTTCCAAATTTACATGAAATTTAAATATTCTGTTCCTCCGCCATTCATGGCTCAAATAGACCGTACCAAACTATTAAATTATTACTTATGTTACATCTTTAATAATTTATCTGCCTTCGGGCCGTATTCAGAACATAAACTGCACAATGATAATTCATAAATTCTTATCATTTGTAGAAATATATACAAATATATTTGAATCGGCTCACTATTGCCGCCTATCAATTGCCACCATTCGATTGGTGCATGCAAATTATTATAGTATTCATGCGCCTAGTAACCTCCTACTTCCTTAATACATTTAATTATTTTTGTTTGGGTTTTTTAATGTGCTTTTTACATGCAAAGTAATTTTATAAAGGTTATAGATTGATCCCTATATTACAACAATTAGCCACGTGTAACCTTTGGTTCCTCAAGTTGAATACTGTTTCGCTACAATAAGTTTCTGCCAAGGTGTTTGGTCAGATTCTACGTTATGTGACTCGGTCGATCATTAGGTCGCCGATCAGTAGATGTTTTACGCCTAACCTCAAATTTTCAATATTTTATATAATATTATACAGGTAGCAAAAAATATTTTCATTCCTATTCGGCTGTTGTACAATTTAGCGTTGATGCCTGATATTATCTAATCTTTAACGTTATCTCCTTTGGCGATATTAGCCTATTATTTCACTTAGACCTATAGATTCCTTCAAATAGGAATTTTTATCTATCCATTCGGATTTTTGAACGTTACAGCGTATTGCATACATTTTTTCATTAGGATTAATTCAGATACAGACTCACCAATTACAATGGAAATACGATTTAATATGAGGAATGCAATACTGTAATACGTCATTGAAACGAATATGAGGATAATATGGATCTTTCCCACATTTTCTAAAGAGAAGATATCACTAAGATCAAATCTCAAGATCAGTTCAAATCCTCAGTATTTTATTTATATTCGTGTCAGGTAACAAACTGTATATTACCAACCACACTGTTATGAATTAACAGTGGACCTCTTCCTTACAAAGGATTCCGAAATGACATCCAATCAATGTGTTTTGACGAAGTGTAATAATTTGCATTCAATCAAGAAGCCTCACTTGATTAACTGATCTTTTAATAAATTCAGATTCAAAATCACCAATTTTAATGGAAATGTGATTTAATATGAAGAATACTACTTAAATATATTAATATTGATATGATGATTTTTTATGGATCTTTCCCACATCTTCTAAAGAGAAAATGTCACCAAGATCAAATCTCAAGATCAGATCAAAACCTCAGTATTTTATTTATATTCGTGTCAGGTAACAAACTGTTTCTTAACAGCCACACTGTTATGGGCTAACAGTAAACCTCTTCCTCACAAATGATTGAAATATGACATCTAATCAATGAGTTATGACGAAGTGTATTAATTTGCATTCAATCAAGAAGCCTCGCTTGATTAACTATTTATTTCCTTCCTTGAGATGTGGTGACTGGTCTGAGGAGCAAGTGCATAAGTAGAAAGTTCAAGGTCACCTCAACATCTTCACTTCACTTCAGTGATTGATTGCTATGTAGAGATTCACGTTGATCTGCCAGCATTGTTCGAATAGGAAGAATATTTTGATGCTATAATCAGGAATGCTGATGGCTTAAAATGAATCTCACTTTATAATACTGAAAAGAGTAAATATTTGCGGACTCAGTTGTCAACTGAAACAGAAATGTTTTCGAATTTATTACCAGTTGCAGTTGTGAATCTGTCTTAGAAATGAATAAATTTATTAGAAGCTCAGTGATTAATTTATTCATCAAAAGATTGATGTCTGGTGATTGATTCGTTTGTTTGTGATTAATTTATTCATGGGATCGCCTAATATGGACTTCTTTGTCTTAATACGCGATCCAAAACTAACATTGAGAAACAAAAAATGAACTCATCAGATGTATCCATTTTGTTCCCAATTCATAATACTTTTGAATTACACATCCTACCGATAACTCACAAGTGAATAAGCTACCGATTTGTTGATTTTTATAGAAATTCAATTATAATCATAGTAAGATCTGATGCCACAATATACAAAAACGCAATATAACAGAGCTCTGTCAAACAAAGGAGAAAAATAGTCCCAAATGATTCACGACTGGAGTCAACTTTTGGAAATAAATATTCATTATATTGTAATTCTTGTTCTGCCTAACAGAAAACGAATATGTGTCCGATTGATAATAAGTATTATACTATTGGAATTTCATTGATTAATCTATACATCGTTAGTAAATTGACGATATGTGACAGATAAATGATTGATTCACTTTCTTATTAAATCAATCATGAGTCAACTTTTGGAAATAAATATTCATTATATTATAATCATTGTTCTGCCTAACAGGAAACAAATATGTGTCCGATTGATAATATATATACTATTAGAATTTCATCTATTAATCTATACATCGTTAGTAAATTGACGATGTGTGACAGATAAATGATTGATTCACTTTCTTATTAAATCAATCATGAGTCAACTTTTGGAAATGAATATTCATTATATTATAATTATTGTTCTGCCTAACAGAAAACGAATATGTGTCCGATTGATAATACATAATACTATTGGAATTTCATTGATTAATCTATACATCGTTAGTAAATTGACGTTATGTGACATAAATGATTGATTCACTTTCTTATTGAATCAATCATGAGTTGCTTGATTTCAATCTTTTTCTGTTAGTTTGATAACACTCTAAGATCGGATACACAATCTGAGTTTCGTATCTACTGGTTTTCAAAGTACAGTATATTCTTCCATTCTTTCCCATATTATCCATTTTTTTTTTTTAGTTTTTAAGCTTTTCTTCATTGGTTGTTGTTTAACGGTTCTGATGAGTGATGACCATATTTGGAATACTTTGGCGTGTCGTGTCTCGGCCAATCGCAGTAGAGCTCAGCCTTCATTGGTCGACAGATAATGACCAATCGTAGTAGGGCTTCACCTATAACATATAATTTGCTGCTCAATGTTTCAGTTTTCAGTTTACTAGAAATTGATAACGGAGTAACTCATGAAACTGGTATCTCAAATAATCATTGCTCAAATGAATCAGTGCTTGGTTTGACAATAAATCAAGTCGTTTCCATTTGATATCATAAGAGCTCTCTCAATTGTTTTTTTCTCAATCTCTTGTAATTATTGCTCTTCTCTTCGATGTGAATGGATCACACACGCATTCCGCTTTTTATTAGCTGATGTCAGAGAAAACTTCTATAATCTAGAATGCTGTATTCTGTGCTGATGTCCAGCTCTGCGTTTGTTCAGAAACAGTGGGATATGGATATAATGAGCATAGCATTAGCTGATAAAAAGCTGAATGCGTTTGTGCGTGGCGCGTACGTCTGTAAGGAGGATTACTATGTCTCATTAATTTTTCTTGCTATCAATTCCTCTCATATTCTTCATGCGATTAGCAGTAGCTTCAATGTGAGCTTCACAAGTTCATGTTCTACAAAAAGTCAAGAAAAACGTCAATTACTGTAAATTACATCCTGAATTTCAACCTTCAACTCATCAAGTTCAATGCGCCTCTCCTTTGAAAGTGATGGAAAAAAGCTGTATTCAGAACTATTATTATAATAGAAAGTATCTATAAACAAATGATATAATTCAAACACAATCATTTTGAGAGATAAACAAACATCAAAAAATCGATCTATGTTTATCAATAACTGGAATAATTATTGTATGGATGATTTTCAACAAGTGAAGATAGTGATGATCATTTGAAGCAAGTGATAAAAACCTACAATAATTTACAGCTTCAAACCAGATAGAAGATACAAAAAACCTGAGAGAAAGAGAAGATACTCATATTGAATCTTAGTACAAACAAATGATACAAAAACTACAATTTTCTCCACTGAGGTGAAAGAGAGAGTTCATTACTTCAGCAAAACATATTATCCCAGTGGGTGGCTGAGGTGCTATTTACCATCATTGTATGGTAACAAGTACCAAGTACCTTCATTGACGGTAAAAGTATCTAATGTGAGCGTACTCCGAGGAGCATCGTGTAATGTGTAGTTACTTTTTATGGTATTCATCACGATTTCGACTTCACAGGTCAAGTGTGAGGATGCATTACAGTCTCTTTCTCTCATGATTGCAGAGGTTATAGGGAATAGTGTAGCTATATTTTATGCTCATTAGTATGAGTACAAGAGTGAATCATGAATATCAGTGTATGAGTATGAACTCTGTGTTATGGAAATGATTGTGAATTCAAATTAATAGTATGATAACTTAATTCATTATGAATATAGGAGGAGTTTGGTTTTGTTTGTGTTCATATTTATATCATTTATCCTAGTACAGGTATGCATCGTACAGAGAATAGTGGAGATATATTTATATATTTTTTTCTTAGTAAAGGTTTGCATCGTACAGAGAATAGTGGAGATAAATTTATATTTTTTTTCTTAGTAAAGGTATGCAACGTTCAGAGAATAGTGGAGGTGTATTTTTATATTGTGGGACAGGTATATTCAACTTACAGAGTGATTTGAGTTTTATTAGGTGTCGTGAAAGTATTTTCGACGCCATGTGGCTGTACTTACAAGCGGTGCGTAATTTGAGACTCATTAGTATGAGTAAAAGAGTGAATCATGAATATGGGTGTCTGAATATGAGTATGAATATGATTGTGAATTCAATTTACGAGTATGAGAATTCATTATGACTATAGTAGTTTGGTTTTGTTTATGTTCATCAGCTATGAATGATTTCTGATAGTATAATGTATTTAGAAATGATTCGAGCGATATTATTTCACTTTCTGAGTATTTTGTGAAGATGATATTGTGATAGTTATCCATACTGAATGAAACTACAATACTTCATACGCTTGTATGAACCGCTAATTGGGGAGGGGCTTGTCTAGACCAATGGCAGACGTTCGTTCATCTTGATAGGCCACGGCATTCACCAATAACGGTGCTCAGCTCTTCGTAAATACTTCTGCTCTTCACTCCAGTTTCAGTTTACCACAGATTGATAATGGTGTAACAACATGAACCAGTATCTCGTTTCTCAATAAATTTATGGTTTGGCAATATGTTGAGGTCAAGTTGAGGTAATAAGAGCCTCCTTTTCCACTGAGCACGAAAGGGATGGAGGAGGTAGCAGAAGGAAAAATGTATAAAGATGACAGAGAAGAGAATTAAGAATGATTGGGAAGATATAATTATAATTTCTATGAAGTAAGTGTAGATAGAATTTAAGAGTCTGGAGAGGTATGATAATATAAAGGAATATGATAAAAACAGTAAAACAAGTTGTGGAAGAGCAGAAACATGGAGGACAATTATCATGATAATATCATTTTTAAAATTTAATTATTTAACTATTATTATACTAGCAATTTCATTATTCACATTGAACAACAATTTCCATTATAAACTTCAATTCTATTACTACATACGTTCCTACGAGATGAAGAATGTGATAAAAAGGATATTGAAAAAGGATGCGATGAAAAGAAAAAGAGAGAAAACAAATTTCAACAACCGTGGGAAAATTACTTACATTTCACTTCTCCAGTTGGCACCAAAGGAGCTGGAAAACAAACAATTTGCTTTCTCCATAATCAGGAGATATTATGAGGTAAGCTCAATATAATCGAGCAATAGAAATATAAACATAAACCAATATAAGCTCTCAAGCAAGCGTAATTCACAAGAAGTAGACAACTAAGTATTTCCGCTAAGCCACAAAGCACCGTTGCTACTTAATTCTGGTCGAGTAAATATTACCTAATCCTCAATCTCTTCTCTACGATTGGGCACATCCTTAATCGCTGATCAAGTACCTCTAATAGCTACTTGATTGTTGATCCAAGCACCTCTAATATCTGCTTGGTCTATGTGGGCGATGAAATCTTATTATAGGTGCGCCTTGTTTAATGCTTGCTCATTGATGGTAGGCCAGTTGTAATATTCACTCAGTAGGCATTCCTTGTAAATAATATGGTGGATGCTTCCCATTCAATTTATGCTGATGGTTAGGTGTGAATCTTACTGTAGGTTGTTTGTGTGTAGAAAGTACTTGGGCTCAATACTGAATCTTGTTATCACTTCAACTGCAAATGGATTGGATGGTAATTGATTGTGAGAGAGGAGGTATTGCAAGAGCGTGAAATGTATACGATATTCAGTATTGATAGATGCACTCTAACTACAACACAGATGATAACAAACAGTCAACAAATACTATTTATTTTTAAGAAATGAACAAAATTAGTTATGATCTGAAGGTAATTGGTTGACATAATCTGAGTCCTTGGTTTAAGATAGATTTTGAGGCTTATCAAATACGTGGTTGAACTACATTAGTATGTAAAATTACATCCCTAACATTTCTACCCCCTCTAGAAAAATTCTGTGACATCAGAGGTTCCCGAAGTATTTCAATTTGATCAAGCTATGTTTTGGAAGTGTCATCAGGTTCATAAAATTTATGTAGTTGAACACTACATTGGTTGCGTTCAAGTCAATGATCGGTGAGTGAACGATGAGACCGGTGAGTGAACGTGGCTCTGAACGAGGCACTGTTTGGTCTAACTCAAAGACCTTAAAGATGCATAGACTCACATGCAGCGCTAGTGTACTTGAAACTGAAATCGGCCGTTGCGAGTGATGTAAATAATGTCAATATGTGAAATGTTATACGGTATTCAGAATTGGTAGATGCACTATACCTACAGCACAGATGATAACAAACAGTCAACAAATACTATTTATTTTTGAGAAATGAACAAAATTAGTCATGTTCTGAAGGTAATTGGTTGACATAATCTGAGTCCTTGGTTTAAGATAGATTTTGAGGCTCACAAACTTATCAAATACGTGCTGATTGAACTACATTAGTATTGTGAAGCTGTATTTAAATGCCTCACATATGTAGGGTGAATCTTGTACTGAATCAATGGTGTATAGGCTATAAATTTTGTAACTGCGTGCGTGGACGCTGAGTGTACACCAGACTGATTGACTCACTACAAGATTCAATACAATTGTCGGAATCGCGGGAGGCCTAAACGCTCGCTCACCCTTGATTCTTCTAATGACAGATTGTATAATGATGAAATTTTTATAAGCAGCGTAGCGATCGCTAAACACAGAATACGGATACCTTAAAATTATTACCTGTGAAGAATGAGCATACAAAATCATACAGGTCGAGCAAAAATCCCGATGTAGATAATTTACGGGACTGCGTCTCTAATAAGTTCTGAAGGATTAAAATACGGTATTTGGACCAAACATCGTTCAGAATATACTTCGAGAACAGAGTCTTGTCGGGTTTTAAGCTCTATTGTAGGAATTTATATGATCTCTGGCTGCATCTGCTGTACGATTGATGTGTTCGCTCCTAAGTCGAGGTTGGTAACAGATAAAAGCTGATATATGAGCAGGTAAGGACAAAGAATAAATATCTCGATCTGACCCCACTCACTACATCCACTTAGGCCTGTTCCAATATCCAGCTTAATTCAATTATTTCAATGATCGTATTCGATCGGTTCTTGATGATATAGAACGTATCAGACACAATAATTGACAGGCTTAAGAAATAATCGAACTCAGAAAACGAATTAACAAAACTGAAATATATTATAATAAAATATATGATCATACAGTGCAGATTCAGAATTTGATTTACAGGTTGATAATAATTTAGCATTAACAAAAGAGTTAAAAATTTTCTTGTGCTTGCATGATACCATGCATGATTCGACAGAATTTTACAATTGATAAAGTTTAACAGTTTTGAAAAAATAGTGAAAAAATGAATTATAAAATATTTTTAAAATGCTCGGGGTCGTGGTTCTGGCAGCGGAGGATAGCTAATCAACTACAAGTTCGTGTAAATTAAATATTGAACAAGTTCTAGGCTCTTAACAACTAATAAGCGCTTGTCGGCGTGGCCAAAAATTTAACGAAGAAAAATTTATGTTTCTGCACTGAAATATTTTCGAAGCGTAGATTGGGGCCCCTTTTAAAACTTATAACTCACGTGAAATTCCTTGGTGGTCGTAGTTTTCTTCTTTAGATCAAAAATCGTTTGATCGGCAGCGGGTCCAGGCTTCGGTTTCAGCACGTGGGGAATTTTAATTTAATATTTCCTTCACCAAATTAATTAAGGGATAATTTACTTTAAACTTTTAAATTTATCGATTGATGAATACAAAATTACAAATAACAAATAGATTGGCCTAAAATATTGGCTCACAAATAAAACATATAAAATCGAACGAAAATTTTACAAATAGGTCTTGGTAACTATAAAGAGACCTGAACGGTGAGGATTTCAAAAGGGAAGTGCTGTCTTTTTTCTCTAAGCTTCTTGGCTAGACCTTTCTTCTGAGAATCTCGATGTAATAATTTGCATGAAAATTTGCCATTGGTAGAACGATTGTGACGTAGACATGACGTCAGTGGCAAGCAGTAGAATATAATTCCTTTAATTACAATAATAATTCAATTTATGTAAATCTTAAAACTGCTTAATCTTCTAGACATAGTTCCTCTCATACAATGTACATGTGCTAGCGTATATGATAAGGCAGGTTTGTTGTCTGATAGTAGATTAACATGTGTTGCTTTCAAACGATCACCTTTTGGTGCTATTTCTATGCACTATGATTGGCTTAGGCTTGCCAAAGAGATTTAATTACCATGTGGTTCAGTTGAATTAATCATTAATAAATTAATATTCTTATACAATTTTTATTAGGTTTGAGACTGTTATAATTAATTTCTGCCGTTTTATCAATAATATACTGTTCATGCTATGACCTAGTTAGTTACAATAAGACCTGACATATAATATAATTTCTTAAATAATAAATAATTTCAACGATAATACATACATTTTATTTTTTTTTTATTCGAAATTCTTGGTCCCTTATTGATAGTTTTATAATTTTTAGGAATGATATTATACCTTGCGTGAAGCCAGCATGACATTTGACAATACTTTGAATCAGTCAGCTGCGTTCGAACTGTTTTAAAAAAATCTGATCGATAGTAACAAAGTGTAACCTCAAATTCAATGAGCAGTTCGTAAATAATTCGGTGCTTTATTGCAGAATAATTATAATTTTATTGAATAATTTTTCTAGAAAATATTCGGTACAGAGCGGTACTCTTATCTAATATACAGTTACTGATAAGTAAGCTTTATCGCTCGGTCGCTAACTATTCCTTTAGCAAATTCTTTCATTTTAAAAGGTAATCACAATTTTTCTCTCTTCTCATGAGATCTATTTGAAAGATTCATCACAGTATGTAGCCTAAAACTACATCCCTTACATTTCTACTCCCTCTAGAAAAATTCTGTGACATCAGAGGCTCCCGAAGAATTCCCATTTGATCAAGCTATGGTTTGGAACTGGCATTGGGCTCTCAAACTCATAGAATATGAAGTTGAACCACGCCAATATGTAAATTTAAATGTCAGAGTTGGGTTAACTTATTAGCTAATATTAGCTGAGGACCTGAATGATCTCAACAAATTCCCTTCACATCATAAAAAATTAAAACAATTTCTCAGGTTAGCTCCTTGAAAAATTTCTGTAGTGAATCACTGGAATGTTGTCTAGTAATATCACGAGTATGAACTAGACTTATGCGACTTATGCACTGTCGCGACTAAATGGCACCTAAATACTGAACCATTGCTCGGTTGATACTGCAGCTCAATGGAGTGATGGGGAGAAAGTTTTGGAATGCAAAGGTGACTCATTCACTGACACCAACCTCATTCAATAGTTTTGTACAGCAAAAAAACTGACACTGTTGTACTTTTTACAACAGCGCGACTGTCGGAAGGCAACACTGCAGTGTTTCATTATGGATGAATATCACTACATCTCACCAACAGTATCTGAAGTCAAGGCTCTGTAGAATCTAAGGCTTCCGAGGAAATTCCAATTTTTATTGAACTATATTTCAAAGCATGTAATTTTCCTAGAATGAAAAAATGAAATTGGGTGATAGCCTGGTAATAGCATAGTAGCAAAGCTCAATTCAAAAGCAAAGATAATGTAATACAACTCTGATTTTGTGTTAGACGGTTCCTATGTGTCTAACGTTGAAATACATTGAGATACAGTTCATCCGGAGTTGAAACTGTCTGAGAACATTGTCAAGTGAGAAGAGAGCAAGCATTGTCATTACTTTTATAATGATGCTCTAATATTTGAAACTGTCATTCAACTTCATCAATTTCGTTGCAACAAATCAGAATGTGAATGATCGATAAATCAATAAAGACTCTTCAACCAAGCAATAAACGCTTGAAAGCTCCAAGCGAAATATATTCACATGTAAGATGTGCCTTTCCTCATGCCAAGTAATTGTACACGTATGTGATAAATTGATGAATGATATTTTTGAATATATTCCCAACAACATTCATAACTGTAGCAATTTCCACATAGTTGTCAAACTTGCTTCCCAAATCTTGTCATCAACAATGACTCAGCTCTAGAATCATTGATAAAACCGGAATTTGTTGACTTCAATATTCAGTACACATTATTTTCATCAAATTGCTAACTGTGTCCAGTCATACTAGACTTGCTCAACTATGAACTATGTTCCTTTATAATCAGTTATCAGGAATTTGTTCAGTATTGGTATCTCTAAATTCCTGGATTCAAGTTTACATGGCTGTGTACATGTAATATAATTATGATTATAATTAGTTTATTGGAATTCGTTTGATGTTTGTTGATTTTGGATTCTAGTTATGAACAGTAAACATGTTGTTTTTTGTAAATTATTTCATGAACGATAACTGGAAAGTGTTTATCTCCAGGCAATTCATAATGATATTGATCCTCCCATAGGATCATCAAGGTCTCCTTTTACTGGGAATTATAATTTCATTTCCAATGTGATAATCTGATTATTGGAATCTAATTGTATGTTTCTTGTATTCTCAAGGGGATAGTTTGAAATTATAAGCATTAAAATGGAAAAGTAGGCTACTTTGCCAGTGGGTCACTTATAAAGATCATTCGATGATATTTACTGTTGTCCAAATAATTCCAATGAATTTGGTGTATATTATTGAAAATATAGAGTTCCTTTGAATTTCCTAAACGTCTATTGGCTCTGATTGACATCATTCATCATAATCAAATGACATCAAAGTTTCTACTTATCAATAACTTCAACGTGTATGAATGCTCTTAGACTATAACCTTAGGATCGCTTAAGAAACCCTTAGGATCTTAGAATCCCCTAAGGATCTTAAGGCTGTGCAAATGCTAAAAATAAACTTTTCCGATTTGTATATCACCAAGCTATCAAAATTGAAAAGTTTTCTCAGGAAAACATTTTTTTCGATCATTACTTTTCGAGATATGAGCGCCTAAAGTTTTAATTTTTTGGACAGAACATTCCAAATTCGGTAAGCGATAAGTCGCTGAGATTTAGAGGATAGATTCTAGGTATTGTTGATCTAGTAAAAGAAAATTTTTCTAAAAATATCAATTTTTGAGAAAGTTATTCAATTTACCAAAAATAACACAACTAAAAGTTATTTTTGGTAATTTTTATTAAATCGTATAACTTCCTAACTCTTACCGAATTTGGAATGTTCTGTCCCGAAAATTTAAACTTTGGGCGCTCATATCTCGAAAAGTAATGATCGAAAAAAATGTTTTCCTGAGAAAACTTTTGATAGCTTGGTGATATCCAAATCGAAAAATATCACAAGTAGAAAGTCTATCTTTAGCCTTTGCACAGCCTAAAGATTCCCTGAAGGATCTTATAATATAAGATATATATCTTCATAATATTATAAAGGTTTTGATGGTCTCAACCCATGAAAATTTGGGCTTATGGGAACTAGTCCAAATCTTACGAGATTCTAGATGTATTTCCGATCTTTCTAGATCTACTCCATGCTCTGATTGACATCATTCAGATTCGAACTCAACAAACGATTCGATTGTACAGTATATTACTTTAATGGACTTCGTAAAAAGGGATCATATATATAAAGGTTTTCTGAATGGAAAATTGGGCTTATGGAAGCTATTCCAGATCTTACGTGATTCTAGATCTATTTCAAATATTTATAGATCTATTCCAGGCTCTGATTGACATCATTCCAGTTTGAACTCGACATAATGATCTGACTTTGAATAACCTTCATTGATTTCATGAAAATTCGGTCTTATATGGACACAATTCAAGGCTTGTAAGGTTTGTCTGAAAATCATTCATTCTATTGGATCTGAATTGTTCATATAGCCGTCTCCACATCGATCTTAAAGTATATAAATCAACATGTATATTCTGTCGTACAACCAGTGGTGCATATAATCATAGAAGGCTTTTGCAGCAGATTGACTTCTCGCACTGATTGACTGTCCGCCAATATTATAAGTTTCGCTCGACACGTTCCTGACAACCAATCACGTGGTCGCTAATAGCAACTTCACTTCTTCTTCTTCTTCTCTTCTTCTTCTTCTTCTTCTTCTTCTTCTTCTTCTTCTTCTTCTTCTCTTCTTCTTCTTCTCTTCTTCTTCTTTTTCTTCTTCGTCTTCGTCTTCTCTCTCACCTTCTCTCAGATTCCTATCAAGTAGTAATAGTAGTATTTGCTGTTCTTTCGAGCAGCAGTAGCCGTGTTTTTGAGCCGGACTAACGACTCCACTTTCGCCACAACGGTTATCTACCTCTTCTTGTCTTACTCGTCCTTCTCCTCCTCCTCTTCATCCACTCTACCACTGCACCTTCTCATTCCCTTCTTCTCCACCACCTCCTCATCATCTACCTCCTTCTCCACCTGATTCTGCTCAACCTCGTCCTCCTCCACCTCCTCGTCCACTACTCATCGTCATCCTAACCCACCGCCACTCCACCTCCTCCTCCTCCTCCTCATCCTTCTTTTCTTCTTCTACACCTTCTTCTTCGTCATCAAATTGTTGCCAGAGGACAGACCTCCAGACGATGACCAAGTAGTATAAACTTGATGTGCTGGATTATTACCAATCAAAGAGACCGACTATGGCTATAGTCGTAGCCTCGGGACACAATTTGCTAATCCAATCGTTACAGAGCTCACACTTTGTTTCATTCTTCTTGTTGTCGTTGTTCTTCTTCCTCTTTTTCTTCTTTTTCCGCTGCTTCCCTCCTCCTTCTTCGTCTACTTCTTTCTCTCTTTTTCTCATTCTTCATATCCTTCATTGTCTTCTTTTTATGATTAGTCTTCTCTTTCTTCTTTTTGCTATACTTCTTAGTCGTCTTGATTCATTCATCACTAAACGAATCACATAATTGTTTCAGTGTATTTCAGCGTTTATTTACTTGTGAGAATATTTGTTCCATTTTCAATTGTCATTTTCTTCTTATAGCTCCTAAGCTTGATTCTAGATTAATATTATTCACTCTTGCTTTTCCCTACACACTCATTCAGCTTATTCAAATTCTTATTGATATCATTGTATTTTCCATCATGTTGTATTTCGATAGAAATATTTTACCACAAATCTTTGACAAAAGCTTCAAGATTTGTGATTGATGTCATGAATAAATGAATAAAGAATAATATATTAAACTCCAAGGATCCATTCGGATCACGTTTCTCTGATACTATTCAATTGCCTCATTCATTAGAAATTGCTTTCTCATAGTTCGGAACTCACCTAAATTGTCGGTCCACTTATCTCCAACATCCATATCATTAGTTCTTCAGGTCACATTTGTTCAATTATTTCTTCAGGCTACCTTTCTCTGTGTACAGAGTGTTCCCAAACTCCCCACCAATATTGTAGGGCATTGTTCCTGGGTACAAATCATATCCGAATATAATTTTAAAACCGTCTGAGTGCCGGTTGCACAACAGCCGGTTAAATTTTAACCGTGATTAATTCCACGAGAACCATCAGAGATGCTGTCTTTCCAAAAACGCCTTCTCTGGTTGGTTCTCGTGAAATTAATCACGGTTAAAATTTAACCGGCTGTTGTGCAACCGGGCCTGAAAGTCCTTAGTTACTCACACGGCCGTCATTTTGTTTTATGAATTTTTACTGTCATATTTTTTTTGTAGCTCTATCTTGTTGTCATAGATAATTGTGCAAAGTTCCATTCCCATATGTTCAGTCATTGTTGAAAAAAGAAATAGTGAGTGAAAAAACAAGAGGGTGCTGGTTGAGTGAGTAACTAAAGAGTTTCGAACAGTTTAAAGATGATCTTCGGATAAATGTTTCGTACCCGAGAACAAGGCCTTAGAATATTGGTAAGGAGTCTTACTATATTTACTATATATTTACTATACATTTACTATATATTACATATTGGTAAGGAGTTCCTTACTATATTTAAATGTATATTCCATTTTCACACAAAACAATAATATTGTCATACCTAAATATCTTGTTTCAGTTGTTTGTAACTAAAACACATAGTCTTATCAAACTAAAATTCATACCTATAAAATTCACTGCCTATAAAATTTATATACTATCTCTACGGTCTCACTATGTAACTCACCAGAACTTATATAACTCACACACTCTTATGCGCCCGCACACACACACACACACACACATGCTACTCACAAAGAGTATCGCCCCATTATTGATTCACAATCTCTCTATCGGTCCGCCATCTTAATTGTTTTCCTCTCCTTAATTAGGCAGTGCACAGTTGTTGAATGAGAGAGGAAATCAAATCGAGTTTGAAATGTCATTGGTATCCTTTCCCCCTAGGAATTGTTTGGGAGGGAGGGGGCAATATTATCTAATTGATAGCACAGGTGTTTGATTCTCCCCTCGTCAGAATTACTTAATACATCATTTAACTTTCTTATCTTGAGGTTGTTGTAGGATTTGTAGTACATTTCAGCTCATTGATTTCCATCACAGTATCTAATATTGTTATAATGTGATGGTCTTATGGTATTATAATGATGATTATTGCTTGACTGTACTAAGCAATATCATACACGAAATCCCAGAAAATCTAAATATATAAAAGCGAAATGGCACTCACTCACTGACTGACTGACTACTCATTCACTCACTCGCAGAACTAAAAATCTACCGGACCAAAAACGTTCAAATTTGGTAGGTATGATCAGTTGGCCCTTTAGAGACGCACTAAGAAATCTTTTGGCAATATTTTAACTCTAAGGGTGGTTTTTAAGGGTTTAAAGTTCGTCTTTTAGCATGTATATTCTTCTTATTCCCTTAATTATAATTGAAAAATACCATATGTTAAGATAGAACTATAATCTAGATAGAGTACCTCTTCGAAACAGTTGTTAACTGGTAACTAAATTAATAATTTTGTCAGGTTGGCATTAAGTTGAGTTGACTCTGTTAGGTTGGCATCAAGTTGAAGATTGAAATGCATTTATCGCGGAAAAATTGATTGGGCACTGCTACTTCAATCAGAGCTATTCCTGGGAATATTATATTACTAGCCGTCCGGCTCGCTTCGCTTGCCATATCCGTTTAGCCAGACGTTTAGTCTGGAACCCCGACTGGATCGTCCTAGCATATGATAAAAATGCTCAAATGAAAAATGCAGGCGAGCGAAGCGAGGGGGCGGAGCCCCCTGGCTACACGGATATGGCGAGGGAAGCGAGCCTGACGGCTAGTTATTTATACTTCTGTTGTGATTTCAAACTCTGAGTTAACTTATGGGTAAATTTTCAAACGTTTATCAATCACTTTTATAATATCATATTACATCACAGTAACAAGTTATCATTTCGTTCATGTACATGTTGCACAAAAGTCTGTTAAATATTTTAACCGAGATTAAATTCATGAGAACCAATCAGAAAAGCCTTCTATACAAAAAAACCTCTCTTGGATGGCTCTTTACGCATTTATTCATGATTAAAATTAAACAGCCTTTTGTGCAACTGGACCCATATGTTTCAGTTACCTGAATTCCAATCAGATAAGTTTCACACTGAACATTTTGAGTTCTGATAAGCCGACATCTATGGTGGTTTTCCAATAACTATTTTTTTGTCATAGTTATTCAATATCAGCTGTTTTCCATGCATGAGATCAAGCCGGTAAACAGCTGTTTGCAGAACAAATAAACATATGATTCTCATTACAACATAATCACTCTACTGTAATGGAACCATATGTTTCATTTACAGTCGAGTATGTTTTCTAGTTCCGAAATAGGAACAGCTAAACTGCTACAAAAAACCACCTTCAGCGCATGTATTCTATAAATGCATTCATTCCACCTTCAGCACAAGCAGTTAATGTTTTCTATTTCTCAATTATTCTTCTTTAGATTATTATGACAAAAAATAGTGAACGTTACTTGGACGTGAATGTCTTTTACAGTGCTCGGATGAAATTCTAGTCTCGGCTAACGCCTTGACTAGAAACATCATTCTCGCCTGCAAAAGGCCCCTTCCCGTCCTTGTGACGTAAGATACTATAAATTACTTGAATGATAAACGTTTTCATAGAATTAGTAGAACTCTTTATGATTTTCTGAAGAAATGTCCGGATTCAAACAGTAGCCATAATCAAGTGTCCAAAAATATCTTCAGAAAATGAAGGGTATTGTAATTCTATAAAAAACCTCAAATATACCTGTGGAAATGAATAGGTTTAAGGTGAATGAATTGGACTTATCTATTCCATTGTTGCCTTCATCACTGATCTTTCAATATTTTAAGCAATGTCTGAGACATGAATGATAACAAGATGATTTTACTTTTTGTGTAGTTGAGAAGTTGATATTGTGGTAATTATTCGTATTGAATGAAAAAGACTAAGAAAATGTCAAAAACCACAGATTTATTGATACTTAGAAAGACCGGTTTTGGTTATTACACCATTGTCAATCTCTGATAAACTCATCAGAGTTATTGATAAACTCATACAGAGTTAAACCACAGATTTATTGATACTTAGAAAGACCGGTTTCGGTTATTACACCTTATTATGGTATAATAACCGAATTCGGCCTTTCTAAGTATCAATAAATCTGTGGTTTTCGACAATTTCTTAGTCTTTTTCATTCAAGATGATTTCATCTTTTAGCAAACAGTGCTGTATTCGATTATCTATTATTGATTTTGTTTTGTATGATTGTAATTCTGCTGTAATTGAATAAAACTTGACCTGATTTTATTTTATTTGAAATTTGCATAGATTCGCAGTGATGTTTCAATACAATACTAAATTTGTTCAGTTTTAATTGATAATTCTTGTAATCTATAAGTCGCTTTCATACCGTTGTTAATACCACAATATGTTGAATACCACAAGCTGCATATTGCAAGCCGCAAGTGAGGCATGCCACTTGCAATTTATAGAAGGTGATTTTGCAGGGATATGTTGCACGTTCAATGCCCCTAGTGGACATGAATGTATGCAATGTTCCAGTGCAGCATGTTACATGCCACAAGTGGTATGTTGCATGTCTTTAGTGGCAAGTTGCATGCATCGTATGCTGCAGTGCAACATATTGCATGCCTGTTGTGGTACTTAAATACTTCTTGTGGCAAGTCGCATGCCTCTAATGAGAAACTCTAGTGGCAACTTGCATGACATGCAACTTATGTTGCAAGCCTTTAGAAGCAAGTTGCATGCATCTTATGGGTCATTTGTCGTTGTCCTTGGAAGGATTTATTACTTGCTTCAAGCTCGTAGAGTTGTGGACCACTATGGAGATGGAGAATAGACTTAACAAAGAATGGAGTTTCATGTTGTGTTTCGTATTCAGAGTCACTTATTCCAGAGAATGTGGAAAGATGATTATTCCAAACTCCTCGTTATTATTGGAAGTTTGAAATGAATATTTTTTGTGTAGTTGAGAAGTTGATATTGTGGTAATTATTCATATTGAATGAAAAAGACTAAGAATTTGTAAAAAACCACAGATTTATTGATACTTAGAAAGACCGGTTTCGGTTATTACACCATTGTCAATCTCTGATAAACTCTGATTGATTATCAGAGATTGACAATGGTGTGATAACCGAAACCGTTCTTTCTAAGTATCAATAACTATCACGTGTAATAACCGAAACCGGTCTTTCTAAGTATCAATAAATCTGTGGTTTTTGACAATTTCTTAGTCTTTTTCATTCAAAATGAATATTTATATTCAATCTGATTGTAAATTGACATATTGATTTATTTCAATATAATATCATATTCAATTTTTATGTTCTTCATCATATAATATTTAAATTTATATATTGATATTTTATCCTATTATTATATCCAAGTGTCCCCACACAGGGTAGCCTATAGATAACACATATTAGAAATTAGTAAACTCTATCGTATTTGCCTTTTTGAAAATGAAATGAAATGAAAAAATCTTCATTAGGCTGAGTTAGGACTTTTTAGTCCTCATTACAGTCAAGTGTTAAATGTGTTAAATTATTATTGGATATTGAAATTACAACTTTTCCAAGTGAGCCAAGAGTGAAGCTAAGTGGAGCTATGGATTCTGAAATAAATTCTAGTGATCCCTAATGGTCTAGTGACACATCTAAAGCATGAAAGAGAAGACAAATAATACAATTCGTTTCTTGAACTATTTTTGACGACATTACAGTCAAGTTTTTTGACTGTAGTTTCGTAGAAAAAGTTCAAAAAACGAATCATCAACTAGCAGTTCGTCATAGAAAGTGAAATAGATGAGAAATGATACAAGTTTCATCTAATGGTATTTACTTTAGGCTAGAACTTATTCAGTAAGGGATAGAAGAGACAATTCGAACAAATAAATGTAATTTTTTGTTTCCACAATACGATGAAAGTTTCTGATTTTTCGACTTCCAATAGAGTGATAATATTTCTTCTTTATTATTGTACTAGTTCCATTGTAAGAGGAGACTCAGTCAGTAGCTTTGGTCGAATTATAAAGTCCACAAAAGCTCATGGATTATAGAACACAGTAGTAAAATATATCCCATACTACTGTACCTTAAATTTCTTGCCTCTCCAATGTGTTTTTATAATACAAGTGTTTTATAACATAAGTGTATTGGAGAGACAAGGAATTTAAGGTAGATCATCCAATAATTTTCTTCATATATATTACCCAACCTAAGAACTATGAGCCTGACAGTATTAGCATAGGATAGGACTAACTGAACCTTGGAATGTCACGTGGATCATCCGAATGCAGATGAAATGCGATGCGACCTTTCTGTTGACAAATAAATAACTGAAGCTGCTGGTCACTTTTGAAATCATGTGTGCAGTTGCTGCTGCTGTCAAGGACACACAACTGGTTCAAGGTCAAGTGAAGATGACCCCTTCCCCTCTTCTAACCACAATACCTCCTTCATCCCTACTGCAAAGGCCTTAATCGCGTGTTGATGCTATCTGACCAGTCTGCTAAAGAGAGTAAAACAGTCGCCGGCGGATACAGCAAGAAGGGAAAGAAGATGAAGAAGAAGAAGAAAAAGAAAAAGAAGAAGTAGAAGAAGAATAAGAAGAAGGAGAAGGAGGAGGAGGAGGAGCAAAAGAAGAAGAATGAGGAGGAGGAGGAGGAGTAGGATTGATTGATTGATTGATTGAGTGATTTATTTATGTAGATTACAATATAATTATACTGGCTTATACACTTATATACAATAGCTTACAATACAGCAAAATTTTAGATGAATTCACATAATATAGACTAAGAAAATAATTATTGAACTGTATATGATATGAAAAAGCAATTTGTAATATAATAACTATAGATAATTATTATATTGTTATGCATCTACATAAATTGGCGGAGCTTTGGACATATCAATGTCCATTCTTAGGATTCATAGGGGGAGGAGGAGGAGTAGGAGGAGGAGGAGGAGGAGTAGGAGGAGGAGGAGGAGTAGGAGGAGGAGGAGGAGGAGGAGAAGGAGGAGAAGAAGGAGGAGAAGAAGCAGGAGAAGAAGCAGGAGAAGAAGAAGAAGGTGGGGAAGAAGAAAAAGAAGAAGAAGAAGAAGAAGAAGGAGGAGGTGACTTGTAAAAGAGAATGTAAATCAGGCGAAACTGAGGGGAAAGAATGAATTTAAAGGTGGAGAAGAAAGTAGATGAAGATGAATAAGGGAGGAGGGGAGATTAAGAATGATTAGATAGGATACTTGAAGAGGGAGAAGATGAGAAATTGGAAGTGAGAAACAGAAAATATGAAGAAGATTGGAGGCAGCAAGTATGGAATATATAGGAAGAAGAGGGTAAAAAGAAGATTGAAAAAGGGATGTAAATAAGATTGAAAAAGTAGGGATGAAATTAAATGTCAAGAATGAGGAAGTAGTGGTTGGACGAGTGGAAGAGGATACAGGGGTTATGAAGGGTTTCACAGATGAGAATAAGGTAGAACATTATTTTTGGAAAAATATGTAAGTGGAGAGTCAAATTGCATGTGAAGATGCAAGTGATATAAGTAGAAAAATCTTGAAAGAAAGTGGATGAGGAGAGGAAGATGAGTTGAAAAAAATAAAGAAGATGGAAGTGCATTAGTATGTGGGACTGAAAATTTTGTGAAGTAAACAACAACAAGACTTAACCTATTTTAACCGTATGTCTAACCTTATCTAAATTTGGGACGGGGATAGCACAAGGTTGCCTTATTTCTTCCCTCCCTATCATTTTGATGATGTACTCATTGTATAAATCAATAAAGAAAGAATAATATATGAAAATTTATGCAAGAATATGGAGAAGAATATGAAGGGAAAGAAAGGGTTAAGTTCATAAAAAGAGATGGAATGTAGAGAGAAAATAAGAGATGAAGCAGGGAGATAAAAAGGACAAAATAGATAAGATTAGAAAGAGGAGAAGAGAAAAAGTAGGGAACTGTTCAGGAGAGCGAAAATGAAAAATGAAGGAGAGACATGTCGTATACAGGAGAAAGAAGAGAGTGAGAGAGAAAAAAATAACGAGCATAGGATGATTATGATTATTTTATTGATACAGGAACGATAACGAAGTAGCAAAAGAAAAGGAAACACAAGAAGACGTAAAATGTGGTGGAGAGAAACAAAAACAGATTTTATATGGAAAAGGAGAAGATAATCTATGAAGGAAAAGGAGAATACGGCGTACAATAGAAAGTAAGAAGAGATTAAACAAAGGAAGACGGTTTAAAGTGCAAATTAAAGTAGCGAGGTCGTTAATGCATGTTTGAGAGATTGCTTTCTCTATGATAGAGCAGATGTGTCGAGGACTTGACATATTTGCCAAAATATTATTATGCAGGTAATTAATATGCAATTTCTTTCACGGTAGCATCACACCTGGAGGATCAGAATAATTGAGTGATGAAATCACTTGAGTTTGAGAATTCTTCAAATAGGGGATAGTTAAAAAACAGTTTTTTCATTCGATAATATCACTTTCAGTATCTTTATTTCGCTCTAGATATCACGATCATAGATTACTGATTTTGAACAAAATTAATACATATCTTATTATGATTGGATGAAAACTGTATTTTAAACTATCCTCTTTTTGAAGAATACACAAAACGTTTAGGAGATATATGGAAAATTTGGTTTTTGAAATAATTATTGATAATTTATTAGTATTCTTATTTTGTCTGTCAATAATTTTTGCAATTGACAATAAATTATTATCAACGTAGACCGTTTTTGTAACAATTAAATCAGGTGTCTCTTGTCTGTTATGAATTTCTGTTATTATGAATAATGAGTTTTTTTTTCACTTTTTGTGTAGTTGAGAAGTTGATATTGTGGTAATTATTCATATTGAATAGAAAAAGACTAAGTGATAGGTCCCCAATTAACTGGTGACTCGTGACCTATGTATGGGAATAGAAATCTTGAACGATTCCCTCGAAAACGGCAAATTATTGTTCTCGACAAATTGCAATTACTATCACCATTATTATTACTCTCCAATTATTACCATACTCATTGTTTCCAAATTGAATGCTAGCTTTCAGATGATGTCGTTGAGAGCAATCATTACTATTCCTGCTTGTTATGCCAATAATAATCGAAATGACAATTACAGGTCATACTCGAGTATTGTTGCTGTAATTGCAGTTTGTTGCTGTGTGTCTCTCACAAAAAGGTGGTCTGTGTATCTTAGACAAAGGGGGCCGTACTGTTTTATTACATTTCTTATATTTGTTACTCCTTATATAATCTGTATGATTGTTAATATTTTATTAATATATTTGTAAAATACTCTTGTTGAGTAACTTAATTAAGTTGTATAATGGAATAATTGAGAATAGTTAGCATATTTTCTCGAATGCTTTCAGTTGAATTGTTGGAAAGGTGATTTTTGGCTGGGAAATTTCGATGTTGCTTTTAACCGGTAGCCGGTAGTGTATGTAGATATAGAAGGTTTAAATGCCTGAATGAGTAGATACAATTTTCAAAAGAATTAGCCTGGGGAAAAGTACGCATTTGGTGTTCCAACAAACTCTAGATCACCTTTAAAATGATTATAAACGAACTTGTTCCCAACAATATTAATAGCTCAAAGTTCAATAGAATTAAATATTTATTAAATAAAAATTCTGTCATCTGCAAATAGAAATAAATACAATAAAATATAGAGCCTCTCTATTTCTCAAAAGAAATACAATGAAAATTCTGAAGTTCCCAGTCTGCAATCTCTGTGATAATTCATGGAGTACAGTGATAATATGACTGACTACAGTCTCTGTATCCTGAAGACACTTTAGCGACACCTAGCAGCAAAACATGAAACTAACTTATCGTTCTTCCAAAACTCGATTCACAGTACAAGAACTCCAGAGTACTGGAGTTCTTATTAAAGTCTTCTTACAAAAGTCCACAAGAACAAATTTGTCAAAATTCTACTCTTTCTACATTTAACCAGAGATAAGAGGAGTACTGAAGGAGTACAGTAGTCGAAGGATATTTTTCTATCACTGATTTAACCTACTTTAAAAAGGCTCTACCTACAATATTACTATCGAAACCACGAAACGTTTCAATGTGAAGATAATTTCCATTTCAATTTAGATATTATTGAAATCTATATATATATTTTTATATATATATATATATATATGTATATATATATATATATATATATATATATTATATATAAATATATATAAATGCTGCAAATGACAAAGTAATCAAAGCCAATAGTCACTGCTTGTTCCCTGAAAAAAGTGAACACATATTCAGATTTATAAGTCGAGGAAATCTCTCCAATCACACTATAATAAGAGTAGTAATAAAATGATGGTAAGCTGACAAATTCTAGTATATACAACTTATGGAGAAATATCAAAAATTGATGAACTAATTATTTATTCAATTAGCATAGAAATAACAAGTACTGTTTATGAAACTTTTAAAGAAGTTTAAAATGGTATACTAAATATTTTTATGATGATTTTACAATCAGCCCTGAAAACAGTAGCCCTACGAAAATACTATATTGGAAAATGATTATGAAACAATAAATTAATAAATATCACAATGTGGAAGAATTAAAAATTTTATTACAAACTTTACTTACAAAATTTCGACGATGTTCCAGTTACGAAATTCAGGGAACATTCAACATTAATATTGATGATAATAATCATTTATATCTGTATTTTAATGAAATTACCAATGTTTATTGAATGTAAAAAATGTAAATATCACACATTTCATGGTAAATTCTACTTCACAAAAGTAATTCAGTTCTAGTAGCAAACACAACGTCCATGAACACACCTGCCATAGCGTTTGCCTTTGGCCACGCAGTGGAGATTGCAAACTCTTGTTCCAAAAATGCATCTCTCTTTCAAATTGTCCAAGCCTTCCGGGTCTGCATCGGGGATCTGCATGATGTCTTTGCTTCCTATTATGGATTCCAGCATAGCACTCATCATGTCCAGATTCTCTGGTACTGGCACGTCTTTTTCATCGTCTGTAACAAGAAATTAACGAACATTCAAAGATGGAAATAAATGCAAGATTTGTTTCTATGCTAATGAAAAATTTAGAATTTGAACAAATTTTTCAACTATGCGAAGAACTTGATGTTTGTGATTCTTTGTGCCAGTTGCTCAAAAGCCTGTTACATTTTAACCGAGATTAATTCCACGAGAACCAATCAGAGAAGCCGTCTTATCAAAAAGACCTTCTCTGATTGGTTCTCGTGGAACTAATTGCAATTGCACAAAAGCCGGTCAAATTTTAACCGAGACTAATTCCACGAGAACCAATCAGAGAAGCCGTCTTATCAAAAATACCTTCTCTGATTGGTTCTCGTGGAATTAATCACGGTTAAAATTTGACCGGCTTTTATGCAACCGGGCCTTTATGATATAATGAGTAGATTACTGTGAGTGATTCAGACCGAATCATACTTATCTATCATTTAGAATAATACAGTATTTCGAACATGATAGTCAAATACTTAATTTATTATGAATACTAGAATACTGGATATTTTTTGAAGGTTCGTGAGCTTCAATAAACAGACAGTGCTGGATGCAAAAGTACTATTTATTTATTTGGTTAGCACATACAATACAATGATCGAGAAAGAAAAAAACAGGCTATTGCCTAAAGCACAGAATTAATAATAGCATTATTAATTATTATAATTATTAATAATTATTTTAATAATTTTATTATTATTATAATTATTATTATTATTATTAATTCTGTCTTCTTGAAATCTAGAAATAATATTAAAACATGGTAATTCTTATTTAATTTATTATTTATATAGTTACATAATTGGGATAAAAGCTGACCAGTTGATTTGTCGCGTTGGAATCCAAATTGAGCTGAAGGGATTAAATTGTGATTTTTTAAATGCATAACTAATTCATTACAAATATAATTATCATGATAATGGCTTGACTTTGAATTTTAAAAAAACCACTTGTATGCATATGAGACCGCCACGTCAAACCTCAAAGTCCACTAATATTACTATGCATTCCTTGAATTGTCTACATGAGAATAACTTTGGAACTCCTTGTACTTGTAATGAAAAGGTCAAACAAGTTACAATTCAAAAGTATCTAGGTATTTTCATTGATGATTGTTTAAAGTGGGGTCCTCACATTGATAGTGTATGCCAGCGTCTTCGCTCATGTCTATTTGGTTTATATAACTTACAGCGATCTGTCTCAAAGAAGACATTGATAGTTGTTTATAAAGCCCTAGCTGAATCCGTAGTAAGATACGGTGTCAATGTTTGGGGTAATGCAAGTGGCTATGAAATTGATAGAGTTAAGAGATTACAAAATTCCTTGCTGAAAATAGTTCATTCAAAACAAGAGAGTTACCCTAAGCCAAATTTGTTTAAAAAATATAGCATTCTTCCTGTAAACGAGCTTTTCAGATATGATATCTTATTAAATAATTATTTTTCTAATAACTTTAAAATGTCAAGTAGAATTTTGCATGAGCGAAGACAAGGTGCTGCTTATAAGAGGTTTATTGTGCCCGAATACAATAATTATCATGGTAAATGTGAACTTAGTAATGTTGTACCAACTATTTTCAATGAGTTGCCAGATGATTTAATTGGTCTGGATAGAATTTCAATTGTTAAGAATAAGATGAAACACTTTCTGTTAAATAATTTGAGTGAATTTGAATGATTTTCATAAATTCTTTCTTTTTTTATATATATTTTTTCTTGTGTATTATTGTTTGTGATAAGCAACAACTGAAATCCCATTGTTTTATTATTTTATTGCTACACAATACAATTAAATGAATTATTATCAATGTATCAATTAATTTTGATTGTATCAAGATTGATTGTATCAATGTACTATTTCTATGGTTTTTTTTAATATAATGTAAAACTTGACTCCTCCAGTCAAACCTTCTTTAGAAGGTTTTGGAGAATTTATAATTCGTCTGGTTTGTAATATTTGAAATGTTCTACTGAAAGGGAATCTTCTTATCTTTTGTCATTCTTGCTTTTTTTTTTATTATTCTTCATTTGTTTTGTTTGTAAGATTTCTTTTTATAAGTGTATTTTTCATTTTTGTTTGTTATATTTTCTATAATAAACTCCCTTCTTCTGGGGGTACCAGGACGAAGGAAAAAGGAAAAAGGAAAGGAAAAGGAATTATAGGAGATTTCTCTGCCTAAAGCTTTTCGAGTTTCCTAATTAAGTTTCAAATTGTCCAAATATATTATACATAGGTTAGGTCCATTTCAATTTCCACACCAAATCACAATCTGAGAATATAGATTTGAATAAAATATATATTTGTACTATATTATACAGTAGAGCATTGATAATTCAGACGTTAATAATTCGTAATAGTCTATAATTATTTTCGTAGTGGAAGCTCAGTTACTTGGAAAAGCCTCTACAATTCGTAGTAAAGCGAAGTATTTTGGTCCACTCGGTATTTCGTAGTAAAATCGAGGATGGGTGATACTCGAACTGTATAATTCGTAGTTTTGTATGCAAAAACTCTCTATAATTCGTATTTTATGAATTTTCTTCATTAACCATGGAAAGGGATTCGCATCACAGTATTCTATGCTGTCGCTAACCAATATTTTCATCAAAATTTCGAAGAGAAATGGTACAGGCTCAGCCTAGTTTCTCCTACATGGTCATAATAAATTATATTTTGATTATAGTGTTTTATATGATAAATGGAATGAATAATAAATAAATAATCTACCAGACATGAGTCATCAACCGAAATCACATTGGACGCCAGACGAAATTATTGTCTTCTGGCAAAATAATCAGGTCAATTCAGTACTTGATAATTTTATTGTGTTTCAGTACAGTAATTTCAGTAGGCCTAGAACAAGTGTTTTCTTTCAGAAAAATCGAATGATTGCGAATGACTTCAAGTAGCATCGTTTCAGAAATGATAAATTAAACTAGCAAAACTACTGTGAATAAGTTTTTTTGTCGAGGATTATAGAATTTAGAAATATTATCTCTCTCATTATTTCATGAAATAATCATAAACATCCTAGTTACATGAATACATGAATACTAGTTACAATACATGTTATACATGAATACTTAAACCAAGAAATTGTTAATTGAGCCGTTAAATCGTCGGTCCCGGCTGCCTAAGAAGCAGTCGTCCGAACCCTGACCCTGAAATTGATCAGTTACGACCTGAAAATTCTGACTCTAGACCTGAGCCAGCCAGATCACTCGATATTATTATTATTATTTGTTAATAATTATTGAAACAATATTTTTGGTTTCTTGAACCAATATTGATTATAAATATCTCAACATCTAATTATTCGAAGAATTATAAGTTCTTAAAATTATTGTATTAAAGTTTTCTAATATTGAGCTATTTTCATTGCAAAATATTGATCAACAATTCATCAAATACAGTAGTCTAATTATTGTGAACAAGATTTGTAGCTATGGTACAGTTTCACTTTTTGTGTAGTTAAGAAGTTGATATTGTGGTAATTATTCATATTGAATGAAAAAGAGTAAGAAATTGTCAAAGTTTATCAGAGATTAACAATGGTGTAATAACCGAAACCGGTCTTTCTAATTATCAATAAATCAATGGTTTTTTGACAATTTCTTAGTCTTTCTCATTCAATATGGTACAGTTGGAAATTATCATCAATAATTGATGACCTACCAATGATGATTTCATATTCAATGACTCACCAAGGCTCTGAAAAGAAGCAGCAGAGACGCTCACTACTATCAATGATAAAACTAAAAGAAACTTCACTAAAGAGAACATTCTCACTGTTTCACAGACAAGTCACTCACTGATTCTACAGAGCCTGAATGAGCAAAATTCAAAACAATCTCGACATTCAAGACTGCATTATCTTCTTATATTTGACAAACAATAAATTTTATCTCAACCCACTCAACGTTTCCCACAAACTTTCCTTGATCAGTTTTTCTAAATATTGTCCACTTGAAAGGTTTTCACTCAAAGCACTCACGTCAATGTGAAATACAGACATTTTTTGAGACTGATATGGTGTTATCTCATCTTCAATAAATGAGACACAGATGCAATAATTGAATGTTTAGTTCTAATCTGATTGTTATGCAATTTGGTTAATGCAATTTTTTTCGTTCTTAATCAATCTTTAGCAAAATCCTATCACAGGATTTATTTATTTATTCATTTTTCAAGTTTGTGTACAACTATGAACATAGAATCTTTTTTTCGTGAGGGCAACAAGGGACATGAATAAATAAAATTAGAAATCTGAGTACCCTTTCTAAAAATTGTTTCCTCACAACATGTTTCGGCTATATGAAGCCATTATCAAATGGTATTTAATTTTTTTCGAATTGAATTGAATTTATTTCGCCAAAAAAGCACATTACATCAATAAAATAAAATGAAACCAAATGAAAATTTAACTATACAAAACAGAAACAAAATTATAAATTATACTAAATACTCAGGGTACAATAGATTAAGTAAATAACTTAATAATTAAACTTGACATAGTACAGTAGTAGAAGTAAAATGAAATGTTCAGTTAACTTCTATTTTTATTAATAATAAAACAATCTTATAAGTTCAAAGTTTTAACAAACATACGGTATAAGTTTCCTCTGTTATCAGTCATTAACTATTCATCAAAATTTATTCTTTGATTCAACAACTCACTGCATAACCGAAGATCAACAAGTCCAGGCTTTATTCCATCTACAATCAAATTTGATGAGAATGATCTCCTACTGCATCAAATCAACTCCAAACTCTCTACACTACATCGCTAACTACATCTTACCTAGGCCTAATAAACGAGGTATAGCAAAAAATTTATTTTTCGCCCCACTTGGATGTAATAAGCTGGTTTACGTGCGTCATATGGAGGCCGAAAATGATTGTTTTCTGACCAGGCCGGTAAAATTTTTACGGCCCTAGGGCTGTAAAATAACCTTGAAGTCAGCTGATTCTGATTTGATGTGAACGTGTTTACAAAATAGTTTATGAAACTGAATCAGTTTATGCTTCTAGAATTGAATAAAGTAATTTGCAATAAGATACTATCATTCTATTTGGATAAATGAAATACAAATAAAATATTATAAACTATTCAAATTCAATTTTCAGAGTATAATAGAATCTAAACTTAAACCTGCGTTTAATCGTTTATCACGAAACCTGGTGGATAATTTTCGAACTACTTGGGCAATATCCATGGTGCTGAACGTTTTTACAAATAGTTTATGAACGGAATCAGTTTATGCTTCTAGAATTGAATAAAGTATTCTGCAATAATATAATATCATTTTATTTGGATGAATGAAATTCAGATAAGATATAAATATTATAAACTATTCAAATTCGATTCTCAGAGTGGGATAGAACTTGTAACCTAAACTTCCGAAGTCGATGACAACAAGCATTGTTGATGTTGACATTCAGATTGGCCAAATTTCAAGTGTGCTAAAACAGCTGATCAAAAACTTTCATTATTTGTGTTTATTATTCAATTATTAAAACATTTATAATAATACCAGATTTGCTAGTGCTATGACCTTCCTTTGCTTTCGGAAGTGCCTAATAAACAATAAATTATTCTCATATTTATATTGTTTATTTTTCTGTGTGGCGAAAAATAACGTTCTCACCATGGGCAAAAATTTTTTTCCGGCTCTCAATCTTTTCTAGTCCTCGGCCTTCGGCCTCGGACTTAAAACCCGATTTCGAGCCGGAAAAGTCTCATTTTCGGCCCTAGGTGCGAAATATACTATTACAACTGAGTTTGACATAATGAAAATTATGAGCCTGCCATCAAATATTAAATATCGACTATAATTGAACATCAAATATCTATTATAATGTCAAATATATATTTTTTTAAATATCTATCATCATATATAATATATAGTAAGATTTACTTTATACTGTCAGCATTGGTTGAATGGGAAGCATTGACGTTATACATAAGAAATGCTGACAGATTGAACTGAAACTCACTTTAGATTACTCTGCCTACTACTATAGTGAGATTTTCGTTGTGCTGTCATCATAAGTTAAATAGAAAACATATTGATACCATTGGAAGGCAGGCTGACAGTGTGAAGTGAATCTGAGTGTAAAGCATCTGTATTAGAGAGGTGATTGAACCCACAAAACTCATCACTGCAAGTTCAAAAGTTAATTCAAAGCAGTTGTAGTCGAAAGGTGAAGTAATTATAGCAGTTTAATGAATTTCATGTGCTGCTAAACTCCGATTGTCAGTCCGTGTGTGGTTCTCTCTCACTTTATCACACACTCTCTTTCTCTCATCAACTTTCTCTCTCACAATTCATCTCTCTCTTCTACTCTTTCTGTCAGTCTATGTTACTCTTCTATTCTATTTTTTCTGTCTTCCTTTCTTTTACTCTCTCCGACAATCATACTCTTTTTCTCTCTCTTGTGTGGAAGAGAGGACCAGTAGTCCCAACTCCGCCATAAGGGAAGGAAATAAATCAATCAATCAATCTCTGGCTCACTTTTTCCTTCTCTTTCACAAATGCACTTTTGTTCTTTCTGTTACACTATCTCTATTTCTACGTCTACTGCCTTCATTTTTCGATTTCCTTTACACCCTTATTCCATCTCAATAAATTTCTTTTCTCATCTCCATTTCATTCCATATCCTATTCCTTCCTTTGGCCGAGTATCAATGGGGAGAATATCTTGAGGAAAATTATCTAATACTATTGATTATCTGTTCAAACTGTTCCAATTCATGTAGACTAGTAGCCATTGAACAATATAATATTACAGTTACCACAATTTTTTTCTTTTCATCGTTCAATATGCACTCAGGTCAAATTAACAAATTCATTATGATATTCAGCTGAATTATAAGCTATTGGACAAAATAACAAAGTATAAAAATAATATGCTTATTGAATGATATTGTATTCTGCATAGATGGAGAAATCTTAAATGTTACAAAAGAATAACCAATTTATTGTATGCATGGCTGGGAATGATTATTCTCTGCTCTTACTCATTTCATTTCTCTATATCTACTTACTTACTTCATCTACCCCGTCGTACCATATCACTTTCTCTCACTTCATAATATCTTCCTTATTTTATATCTATCTCTTACTCATTCATTTTGTGATAGACTTTCTCTCACCATTTCTTTTTCCCTTGTTTCAAATATTTCTTTCGATATATCTCTTTCTCTTATTCATCTTTCCATCCCCCCTCTCATTACAATAAATCTCTTTCAATCTCTCATTTTCTCTCTCTCTCTCTTACCTTCTATATTCCACTCTCTCTTTCATTGTATCTCCTTTCCTCTCCCATGCAGAGTTTGAAACGTAATTAAGCAGATGTCTAGGAAATGACTGCTTCAATCAAGATACTTCTGGCGCAGATAATTATTGTGGCGGCGGAAGTTTGAGCATTTCCCGCTCTGTGCTCGAGTGTGCCCAAGTGTGTTCGAGTGTGCTCGAGTACAGTCCGAATACTTGCGGTAACATTAGAGCAACACCCGTACTCGAACTCGGGAATCCGAGATTCGGGTTCTGGGGACCAAATTTTGGGTTTGTTTGGTGGATTGGATGCTAAATTGAGTCTACGTGTATATTGTGCTGCTGACTTCATGTGCGAAAACTCGAAGTTTCAACTCCTTTGTAGTTCTATAGATATTGTGGAAATTCAAAATCACCAGAATACTATTATCTCATATCTTGTGTAATATAATAAAGGAAATAGTTGGCTTATAAACGTACGGGATAGAAAATTCACGAATGACATAATCACGTCTGAACTTCTTCTTATATGACGCTACAGCCATAACCACCTATAATACAAGGCCGCGGCCTACGATATTGCAATGTCGCAGTGTAGGCCTAGAATCCAATACATGGTTGGTGAAAAAGATCAGCTGGTATTTTTTAAAATATTTTTTACCAATCATGTATTAGATTGTAGGCCTGCACTGCGACGTTGCGACATCGTAGGCCGTGGCCTTGTATTAGAGGTGGCTATGCTACAGCTCATGGTGAGCCTTGACCTCCGCAACTATCAACCTCCACGCATCTCCATCGTTGACTAGGCCTTTCCATCCCCTTACTCCCAAACTCCTAACATCATTCAGCACCTCATCCAGCCATCTTTTCCTGGTTCTCCCTCTGAGTCTCCTATCGTGAAGCCCTCCCCCCGTCTAAACTACTCAACTGATAAACTCGAAATTCTCAATTCACCAAGGATGGTTATAGGCCTATTTTGAATTCTTCAAGATTTCTTAACGTGAAGTTTTCGGTTAGTCAGGCTCTTAATTAGACCTTTGCGGTGCACGGGTTACCTACTCGTTCCTTATATATTGCCGATCCAACTTATTCATTGGTACATTATCACAATAAACCGAGAGATGATTTACTTTGATATTGTCAGGAAGTAAAAGTTTAATACGGTTGAGAGTATGACTGGCTGACTCTCATCAACATTCGAATCTCAACCAATCGGTGGGCAATATTCTAAGTATCGGCCGACAATCGAAATGTATGTAAACTACTCTCTTAGAGTTCTACTAGTTCTTAGTGTTTGTGCTTCGTGAAATGAAAAAAAATTCATTTATTAAAAAGCATGTTTTGTTTAACACACCATAATCAATATCTAATTTACTTGAGTGTGGCAAATTAGTATAATTTTGAATTGTGCAATTCATTGATATGGATATTGACCCCAATATCACCTTTACTACGCCAGGGTCCTGTGACTTTGCCTATCGGTGTAGGGCCACTAGACTACAATACTACCCGTTCAAAAACATCGAACATCTCTGAAAATGTATATTCCCATAAGCAACAGATGCTCTTCTGTATCTTCTCGAAAGCAACGTGTTGCATCCGAAAAGATACAGGAGTTTTTTGGAGTTACATGCTTTTAGAACAACACAGCCTATCAGCTGACACTCGTTCAATAAGCTAGTTTCATTGTTGGTGATACGTTGCAGATCTCTCATTTATGAAGAATCTCTGTGTGGAGCTTCCTCCACGGAAGCTCTGTTGGGAAATTCTCCATCTAGAGTTTCTGAAGGCTAATGTTTTTGGAAAGCCAAGAGCAATACCCCACGAACCATACCTTGCCTATAATGCGGTTTCAAAGTCACGGAGTCAAAGATACGGGACGCATACTGTACTACACAGAACATATTTCGAAGCCTGAATTGTCATCTTTGTCTGCCCTAATAATTCTAAGAACGGCAAGAGTTTCAGAATAAATGATAGCGTTTAAATCCACAGCAACTCACGAATGAAATTAATATCACTCCGAAGCAGTATTAACGGAATAGCAGGCTTATTAATCAGAGTCTTTGTTTTGCATTCTTGTTCTATGAGTGAGAGTCACTTCAAACTGACATCATTGTTTGGATGGTAGGCATTGATGATATTTTCGAAGTTTGCTGACAGTTCGAAGTAGATTTTTGACTATAGTCATTGTAGTATTCAAAATGGTGTCAGAGAGGAGCTTTAGAAACCTTCTATTTGACTGTCAGGAACGGTTTGAGTTCTGGGATCCACGGTTTGAGGAACAATGAAGTAAGGAAATACGATTTACTGTGGAAGAGAGGCAGATGCAAAAGATAGAATGTGTGAGAGAGAGGAGTCGATGGAAAAGTTAGAATGTGTGAGTGAGAGGGGATGATGCGAAAGGTGGAATGTGTGAGAGAGGAAATATGATGCAAAAGGTAGAATGTGTGAGAAAGAGGGGATGATGCGAAAGGTGGACAGCGTGAGAGAGAGAGTGTGTGGGAGGTGATGATGCGAAAGATAGAATATGTGTGAGGGAGATCGGGCGAAGAGGGGAGAGGGGAAGATGCAAAAGGTAGAAGTGAAGGAATGATGCAAAAGGTAGAATGTGTGAGAGAGAGCATATAATGCAAAAGGTAGAATGTGTGAGAGAGAGGGGATGATGCGAAAGGTGGAATGTGTGAGAGAGAGGGGATGATGCGAAAGGTAGAATGTGTGAGAGAGAGGGGATGATGCGAAAGGTAGAATTGTGAGAGAGAGGGGATGATGCGAAATTGGAATTTGTGAGAATGAGGAGGTGGTGGAGCGTGAAAGCTGTGCAAATTTGTCTCCTTCCTTTATCATCAATCTTATTTCTTTCATTCCGTGCCTCCTCGTTTCTCATATTTTTCTGCTCTCTATCCTTCTCACCATACCGATATCCTATTCTCAACTCATGATTCTCTTGTTGTTTCTAAAGAATCTCCTAACAAAATGATCCACCTACAAGAGTCGAAATATTAATTTAGAAAAAATGCAGCTCGGAAGTGATTATACCTTATCACTAATAATTACAGAGTGATTCGAAATGAATGTCCTAGTTTCAAACAATTATAATAATTGAAAAAAATCACAACAAATCACTCAAGTTTATGATTGAACAGTTGAAAAGTTGAACTCATTGGACAGTTCAGTTCAATGTAGTTGAGTAAGTCAACACAAGACAATACTATTGTAGACTCAAGTGATGTTTGTAAAAGTATTTCTCCATAAACGATTTTCTCTTGAGTGAGGACTTATCTAAATGAGAATCTTCCAAATTCACCCATTATTCTCTACAGTTCCTTTTCTCATCTTGAACATTTTTACTCTTATCAGCACCCTTTTCTAAGCATTTCCCCCCCCCCATTTTTATCATCCTATTTTCGTCTCTCATCATCATTTTATTCCAATTTGTTTCCAATATCCCGGGATCACATTTCTTTGTTCTCTTATTTATTCTGTCAATCCTCCCTCTATGTCCATTGACTTTATTCTTTTTCTTTGATTATTCTTCGTTATAATATTTTTGATTTTCTCCTACCTACATTCGCTTATTCTTAACTTCTTATGAGGCAAGTTTTATCTCATTTCATCCAACTCACCTCATTATTGTATTACTTTCTTTTCTCCATGATTTCCTATCACACCAATGCAATCACTCTTATTTTTTATTGACCGAGCGAAGTGAGGTCTAAGATTCAAGTCGACGGTTTGGAATTTCTCTTTGTGTTTCAATGTTTATATGTTGCGCATTTACGGTGAAACGCGGTAATAGATTCTTATCGATTCTTAAGTCGCCGACACGATTTACAGACAGGGTTTACTCTGATGGACAGTATAAGAGGAGGCTGCGGTTTATAACTGCACGAGGTCTACTATTCACAGAGCTACTAGTAACATTTCTTCTCTCCCCTCTCCTCATCATTTTTTGTTTTCAATCATACAACACTCCTCAGCTCCTCACCTATCACTTCTCTCTATCCCTTTCCCACTATTCATGTTCCTTTTGTTCCTCTTATCTATGTTTTATCACGCTCCTTCTCTATTTTTTCACTTCTATTTATTTCCCTCCCAGATACTCTATGAGTATTCTCCAATGAAGTTGTAGCATACTTTTGTATACTCAAATCTTCTATTTCTTCCTTCACCCTCTTTCCCGCTATTATTGTCCTCTTCTTTCTTCTTATCAATGTTTTCTCACCCTCCAACTCATTCTCTCTCTATTTTCTTACTCACTCCCTCTTCCTCTCAGGTACTCAATGAGTATTATCCAATGAAGTGAAAGTATTCTTTGGTATACTCAAGTCTTCTATTTCTTCTATCACTCATGTCATTACTTCTGTCTTTCAACTCCTTCTTCTCATTCTCTCTCTCCTCTCTTTCATCTTCCATTTACTCACTCTTTCTCTCCCAGGTCAAACCATCCGCCGAATGTGAGCATGTCCGATCATTTATCACCGTTTTATTTCGCTAGATGCCTTACAGCTTTGGACACATTGGAGCACTCTTATAGCTCTCTGCCTCACAAAAAGTACTCTCAGGCTCCTTCCTCACTCTCTCATGTCCTCTCTTCCTCTCTTTCCACCTTATCACTCTTACACTCTCTTTTCTCTCTATCTATATCTTCTCAACATCTCTCTCTTTCTCTCTCACTCTCCCTTTTCTCTTTCTCTTAACCAGTCACCAGTCACTCACACTCTCTCGCTCTTTCTCTCTCTTTTCTCTTTCTCTCAGCCTGTCTCACTTCCTCCCACTCTTCCACTGTTTCTCTCTCTCTCTAGGAATACATGCACCCCCTATCTCTCTCACTATCAACCCCTCTTTTTCTGACTCCTCTCAACCATGAAATGAGTGAAAAATTGTTCCTATTCAGTCAAATGCCTCTTTCCTCAATACAGCCTTTCCTCAATGCAACTCTTCCATACCGACAAATATCATCACCATCTAAAAAAAAGGGGTATCGTATTTTTCAGGTATCGCACATATTGTTCACGGCGATTGAGTTTATTTGTATGGTGTTTTTTTCATGAATATTATTGGTTTGGAGCAGTGGTTCTCAGTTTGTTATGTTTGGTGATCAAACTTTTGAAGTTCCATTTGATTTATTATTTATTACAATGAGTACGTACCTAATCGTAGAAAGTTTTCCACTTTTCGCGGTACGCTGTTCTAAAATATGAAAATAAATGAAAATAGAACCTTAAACTTTTGAGTTGAACTGTTCTCATCCTACAATAATGATTGATACTAAAAGCTACTTGATCCTCCACCCATCATACACGCCAAGAAAAAAAACGTTGAATGAATTTTTAGCATTTGAAATTTGAGCAATTTGAGCATTTTGAGCAACTTGAAACAAAGTATCTGTTGTTTTTGAGTGAGAATGGACCAAATTTTGAAAAAGTGGAATCAGAACCCTATTTCGGACTTTTAAAATATTATATAGATTTGGGAGAGAAATACATATTACAAGGAGTAGCCTTGGATTTTCTCTCTCGATCTGTGCTTCCTTGTAAAAATAATAAGAAAGAAAAGTATCACTGCTTCCAAAAACTTACGAGCTTGATAATTGACTACATTTTCATTGTTTTCTATGTCAATATTCTCCTGAAGCAAAAACTCTGCAAATTCTTCGAAAAATTCGATACCATCTTCCTGCTTGTCGTGAGAATATTACAGGAAACTAAATTACTTTTTGTGTAGTTGAGAAGTTGATATTGTGGTAATTATCCATATTGAATGAAAAATACTAAGAAATTGTCAAAAACCACAGATTTATTGATACTTAGAAAGACCGGTTTCGGTTATTACACCATTGTCAATCTCTGATAAACTAAGTTTTTGACAATTTCTCAGTCTTTTTCATTCAAAACTAAATTACGCCTCAAACATAATTTGTCTTCTCTGCTTGACTCCGTATTGGAATAAACAGACAAGTCAACAGTTGTATAAAAAAATTTGCTGCTTTGAAAAGTGATTATCATGAATGGTGTTGTGATGGTATCAAACATATTCTTAACGACCAAGTATGATATTCTTTATCGATTCATACAATAAGTACTTCATTGAAATGATAGGGAGAGAAAAATAAGGTAACCTTGTGCTTTTTCTCTCCCAAATTTAGATAAGGCAACAGATAGTCCGAAATAGGTCTTGTCGTAGTTCACTTCACAAAATTTTTAGTCCTTAATTGTTTTCACAAAGTAGATTTATTAATTTAGATGTTTCAAGACCAAACATAGAAGAGATATTTCACACTTCTTCACTATTTTAAGAGAAAGAAGTTTGTACCTTTTAATAGCAATTAAAATAGGTACCTAATATTCACTTATTGAAGAAATAATTTTGAAGGACCAAAAAACAAACTTAATTTAAAAAGCAATATCAGATATCACACTATCATTTAAAAGCCTCTCCACTTGTCTGCTTCTGTAATAAATTATTCTCTTTTCAACTTATTACCGACCAAAAATTTGCTTGGGACGTCCAAATTATTGATTTTCTTGATTTTCGTTCCTCCTTCTTTGTCCCAACAAAACCATCTTCTACTACATTCTTGAGGAAATTCTCTTTTCTCTGTATCCCAACCTCATTCATCCAGTATTTACTGTATTTTTCTTGTTATTTTCATTTTTCTAATTATTCTTTTCTTAATTTCATTTATCCTATTTTCCACCTTTTTTCAAGTTATTATCACTTCCTCTTCTTCAATTCCATCCCATTACTCCGCCTTCCCCGCTCATACTCTAGGTTCCAAGCATTCTCAACATCAGTCAATCAATTATTAATGAATAATCTTTCCAACTCATAAGTTTTCCGTCTCTCTTCTCATCTTTTACTCTCTCGTATTCAACATCCTTATTTTCATCTCATCTTTTCCCATCTTGAGTCCCCATTTCCTTTCCTTTATTTTCTTTCTATTTCTTCCTACCCTCTAATCTTCCTCACCGCTTCACCAGTCCCACCCTCATCTTCATAATTTATTGATGAATCAACCTCCTCATTAATATGTTTTTCCTTTTCCCATATTTCATTCTCGCATATTCAACACCCTCTAATTTCCATCATCTTTCATCTTGAGTCTCCATTGACTTTCTCTGTCTCCTACCTTCTTTTTTCATTTCTTTCTACGCATCTTCCTTCCTTCCCATCTTCCTCACTGCTTCCCCTATTCCTCCCTCATCTTCATTAATTGATGAATCATCCTTCTCATCAATATGTTTTGTCCCTTCCCATCTTTTATTCTCACATATTCAACATCCTTCCATTTTTCATCTCATCTTCTTCCATCTTAAGTCTTCATTTCCTCCCTATCTTCCTCACCACTTCTCCTATCCCTTCCTCATCTTCATCAATAATGAATCATCCTTCTCATTAATATATTTCATATGTTTAATATGTCTCATCCCATATTCCATTCTCCCATATTCAACATCCTCTAATTTTTCATCTTCTTTCATATTGAGTCTCCATCGCCTTCCATTATTTCTTCTCCTCTCACCACTCTTCCATTCTACACATCTTCCTTCCTTCCCATCTTCCGCCTCACCCCCTATCTTCTAATTTTCTCCCTGTCAATCTCCTCCTCCTCTCTCTTTCTCCAACGCCATTCAACCAATAAATCACAGTAGACAAGCAAATTTAAGTTGGCAAGTCAGCGACGGTATAAGAGCATCCAAGGAAGGAAGGCTTACAGGAGTGAAGCTTTTGTATGAGACTCTCTCTCTCACACTCTCTCTCCCACTCAGTCACTTTCTCTCTCTGTGTCTCCATCTCCCTCACTCACACACTCTCTCACTCTATTTCTTTCTTTCTTTATCTTCACTCTCACCCTTTCTCTCTCCCATATCTTTCTCACTCGCTACTCCTTCATTCAACCCTCTCTCACTCACCGTTTTCACCCACTATCTCTCTTCCTTCCTGTCTCTCCTCTACTTTCTCTCTCACTCTCTCTTCCTTCATCCCTTAACCAGGATCGGTATCTGATGTTAATGTAATTTCCTCTCTTGCAGATGCTATGAATTCCAGTCCTACCCCTTGCCAATAAACCCCACCCCCTTCTATGACACTCCAAAACGATCTGCATACATATACTCTCTGTTATCATCTTCCACCTTTCCCCTACCACTCCTAATTTACCTTCCCGTCTGGCCACCCTGACTTGACACCCTTCTCTCCCACTCTATTAACCTCCCCTATCTGTGGTGTTTGTGATGGTACCTCAATTTGTTAGGTAATTTGTCCTGTAATTTCTCAACGATCGCTGCGTTTATGCCAATCAAATTCCCTTATCTTTTCTCCCTCCAATCACTCCTTTTTCTTTTTTCCATCACGGATTCTCTTCTTCTTTTTCTCTTCCTTAATCATTCTTGATTTTCTTTGTTGTATTGTGAAAAAGTAAATTCTCTTTGAATATGAACTGATTTGTAATCATTATGTTAGCACTTTTCTTCAGTTTTTAGATCCCTTTAGTTGATTATTGAGAACAGATCACCGCATTACTCCAATCAAATTTTCTTAGCTGTTTGCTCTTCTCTGACTTCTTTTTGTTCCCTACCCTTTGTTCTTAGTTATCGTTTTAAACTATGCTCCGCCTTCTCTTCATCCTTTTTCTTTGCACTTCTTTTTTCCTTAATGTTGATCATTTAACCCCTATTATTCACCGTTGACATGATCACCGAATCTGTGATTTTCACCATTTTTCGAAATCCGAATGCATGTTGATATTTGGAAAAAGCAATACAGTATTCCACCCATTTCAATACTGGAAGAGCAACAATCTAGAACTGAGTATTACTATTTGTATGAGAATCTAGTGGATAGAATTAGGAATTTGGTAAATGTTACAATAAAGTTTGTTGAATTTAATTATATTCTTTGGCTGTAACTTGCATTACGTGTTCCAAACTAAATACTTTTTGCGTGTCAGAATCCAATAAAAAAACCAAACAAATTGACGCCAATCAACTTTCATTTTCTTCTTCTTTCCTTCTTCTCAGCCAAGCCCTTTCTTCACTTTTCTACTCTGCCCTAATTTCTCTTCTCTTGTCGATTTTATTAAGTTTTCAACTCGATCACAACGTCTATTCAAATCAAATTTCTTATCTACTCTCCCCCTTCTCTTCTCTCTCCTCTTTCCTCTCTTACTGCTTTTGTCACTCCCTTTGTGAACCCAGCTCAAAGATATATACACCTCTTTAAGGTCTTCGATTGAAACTATAGACCTTATACAAATAAACTAATAGACTGGCTTCTCCACACATCTGTGTAATCACTTGTCAGCTGATTCATGATGAATAATTCTATGGTCTGATTTTCACTCTAATATTGGCGTATGGAGGAGGCTGCTTTTTCCTTCTATATTATCCTTGAGTGGCAAAATTTCCAAAAACCTTGTACATAATTATGTCGACGCGCAATTTAAAAAGGAACATAGCTGTCAAATTTCATAAGGATCTATTACCGGGCTTCGCCCTAAATGCGCAACATATAAACATTTGAACATTTAAGAGAAATGCCAAACCGTTGACTTGAATCTTAGACCTTACTCCGCTTGGTCAATTAAATTTTAAGGTTGAATGAATGGAGGTTAAATGCCACGAGAACCAATCACAGAAGCAGAGAACGTTACCACTTGAATATCACAGTTGAAATGTAACAGTTTTTTTCTTTGCAACGGGGCTTAAATCCTCCTAATTCTCCGTAATACTTTTGTAACTGACATATTCAAACAATGATAGCCCTAATAATCATGAATCTTCAAAATTCTTCAACGCCAATTCCAATCAAATTAAACATCGAGAGCTTTCCAATATTCAGAACCATGATAAAGTAATATTATAAACAATACTACCCCACATCAATTTCAAACAGAAATCCTATATTTGGATTGTTTTCATGTGATAAATTACAATTTGAAGCAATTTTGGATATTTTTGATGTTGAAGATAATTTTGAAAATGTTTCTTTTTCTGATAAGAATAAAAATTGAGTTTCAACCTTCTTTTACCTATAAATGTTCCGGCAATAATATTTTTTACATAAATATGTTTGTTTAACGTCAGTTCGCCTCCATTGTGCACATTGGGTAACGCTAAAATGGACTAGCAAATGATGGCATTCAGACAAACTTATGTTCTCCTGACCGAAAACACACAATATCTTAAAGAATTGGAAATATACAGTGTATATGTAGGCATTTGAGACTTATAAGCATTATATGTGTGGTGTATCTGCCATACGCTAAATAAATAAATACCCCACATAATTTGAAATTTCTAGAAAATTAGACCACACCAATCTTCATCGATCGTGGACAAATTTAATGTAGGCAAAATATTCAGTAATACAGTAATAATAAACAGCTTGAAACAACAGTAGGCCTAGTAATAACGCAGTTTGAGCTATTATTCAATCATCAAGACGCAGAAAGACAACACAACTCCGCCCTGCGAAGGAATATTAAGTAGAGGACTTTTCACGAACTAAGCACGAAGCTGAGACTTCACGCACTTTGGGTACCGTACAGAGTAAGCACGCAACGGACTTCGCGTATTATCATCAGATAAAGTACGGGATGCCCCGGTGGAGCTTAGGGACTTAGCGAGTCCTAAGCCGAGTCTATTGTTTTGTCGCATTGTTTCGAGAGTCTCTAATGCCGTGACTCAACTTTTATGCCTGAGTTGGATTTTAGCGGGGCATAGGGGCATAGAATAGCTTATTTATTTGCACGTTATTTGCTGTACAATAGTCATGGTAATAATTGTATCAGAAAGTTCAGATTTTCCAACATAATCCACGAACTAGTCTACAAAGAAAAGAGAAGATTCTCCTATAATAACTAGGAGTTGTTATTTGTAGCTATTCATAATTCTGTATTTAGTGGGGGAAAAGCATAGACTAGCTTTGTCATCAATTTACTGTATTTAGGACGTTATTTGTTGTATAATACGCATGAAAACTAGGATGGATTGTTCAGATTTGTGATTAAAATCTTAATGAATTAGTAACTGAAAAGTAAGTAAAACCTGAGTCGATAAAAACGTGTAAATCACAAATGACAAGTATCTCTAAAGTAAATTCGATTTAATTTGGCACCTCTATCACACAATCACAGCCAACTGTAATGAATGCATGCCCAACGAATTGTATTGACAAAACTGTGATGAAGTGTCTACAATAATCATTCAATATAAGAGAGCTGTCAGCTGGCTTGATTGCATTGTAATGTATCTTTATTTATTATTACTTTATATAATATTATTTATTTAGACTTTTCACTACTTTCAACTCAGGCTGGCCAGTTGTCATTACTGCTTAGCGATCATTATCCTTGTAGCATACCATTCAAAAAAGGTGGCTGTGCTTGGAATAAAATGGAAATAGAAATAATTCTCTATTAAATTCTATAGTATGCTTGAATGTATTTAGGCAATTTTCACTAGAAAATAAAGTTTGTGAAGATGCAATTGAAAATAATCCCACAGAATGTGACTAGACAAAGATATGAATACGACGAATTTGAGACAGTGAGCTGCATGGTGTGACACAGTGAATCGTTTATTGTGTTTTAAACGCATTTGATTGATGCAGCAATTGCTTCGTGGTCATCTTTTTTAAGTTTAAAATCGAACCGTAGCCTATCATTTGATGTCTGAATAGACGCTTGAGTTATTTCAGAGACTTGAATGTTGAAATTGACACTTCAGAGATATTTTATTACATTATTAAATCATATTCAGGCTCTGAATGTAAGAATAATTGAATGTTGAAATTGCTACATCAATTCGTGAACTATACTCAGATATTTCTTAGTCACTGGTTTTGAAAATGACCCAATTGTTCATAACATTCAGATTCACGAAATCAGGCTACTCTTGACATGGACTCGACTGAAGACTCCAGTCACCTGACTCTCTCGATTCTCCAACTGCCCTCCTTGTTTATCCCGTTTCTGGTTCGTTGTTCAGAGCTGCTAAGACGCCGATATCGTGCCTGAAAGCAGTTAAGTGCACTCGGGAAGTCTCGAAGTCAACTGGAGTTTCACTTTGAACTGTCAGCATTCCTGGTGTATTATGTAGCATCAATGCTCCCCATTGAAACGATGCTGATAGTTTGGAGTGTGTCTCACTGGAGGAAGTTGCTGATCTCAGTTAATGCCAATTGCCTGTGATGTGGCACGTGTAGCCTACTCAGTTTGTCACAAGTAACTGGCACAAGTTGCACAACAAGTCCCCTTCATAAGTTGCATTACTAGTTTCTAGTAACTAGTTCCCAGTAGCCAACCATTTTAAAAGACGAAAAAAGAAATAGTTTTCACTTTTCAATTAATATTTTATCAGTTGTACTGTTGTTTAACCCTTGGACTACAAACCTTCTTCACATACACGGAATACCAACTGGGGTACCTGGGTCACCCCAACAAGATTTCTGTTTTATATCTTTATTCTATATTTTTCCAATTAATTCATCTATGAAATGCATTACAAAAGCTTTTAATATGATTAAAAATAAATTTCTTTTGTTGAAAAATATGTTTTCAATCAAAAACTGATAGGACAAAAAAATTGAGCATTCTATCAAATAGATGTAGGGGAAATGTTGTCAAATAATTAAATTATGGCTATAGAGAAGCAATTTTTTCAAATTTAGATTTCAAGTGATCATTATGAATCAGGTTTGGCGAAAAAATGATAATTGGACATTAAATTTATATCTTATGCATTCCGATAATGGATGGAATATACCAAAAAATTGCATGACATGGAATACCAAGCGGGGTAATAGAGTTACCCCAAGGATAAATCTGCTAATAATTGAAAACATAAGAGGAATGAAATGATTTTATGAGAAAAGCCAACTAAAGTGATATGTTTTTAACAAGTACTCAAGGTTTCAATGAAATACAACAACATTATCTACAAAAAAATGGGGAAAATGTTGGTTGGGGTAGTCCAATTACCCCGCTTGGTAGTGGAAGGGATTAACCTTAGAGAAACAAATAGCGTAAGTAGATATCCCATGGTGTAGGGCGTTTATGTCGCAACTTTTACTGTCAACTCAAGCCGATTACTGTAGATAATTGTCTATTTTTACCGTTTTGGCCGGTTGCGAGTGTGTGAACGGCACAATATGAAGCGTCACACAGCTTCACAGGAAAGAACTACGTGGACTATCGGCTTGAGATTACAGTAAAAGTTGCGACATAAACGCCCTATACCATAGGATATCTACTCATTCTATTGTTTCCCTATGATATAACCATAGATAAAGGATAAGCATAAGCACTATATTTCTTGTCTCTGATATAACCTAGTAGCTATTGAAATAATAGTGAGGTCCACGTTATAATGGCAGTGCTTGATCAGCAATCATATTGCTAACCTTGTCTATCATTCAACAAAACGGATAGCGTTATCTCTTTCTTGCTTTGCACTGTTGCCACATCGTCTTTTAACAATGTATAATTATGAATCAATTAACAAAATATTTTCATCTTGATTATGAAAATTTATTATTGAGAAATGTAATTTCTTGCTTAATGAAATATAATTCATTATTTTAAACGAGAATAAACAGTTAATATTATATCAATAAACCTGTATCAGCTACCGTCTATAGAAGGCATTGACAAGATAGAAGCTCGGCAAAGTTGTTCTCCTATCTTTCTCCACTGCTGTTATAACGTGGACCTCACTATAGCCTAGTCAGTTTTCTACAAGTATTTTGCACAATTTGCACAAGTCAGCTATACAAGTCCCCTTCACAAGTTTCTAGTAACTAGTTACCAGTAACCAACCATCTTTGAAAGAAAAAAAGGAACAGTTTTCACTTTTCAATTGATACTTTATCTTGAATGAAAAAAGACTAAGAAATTGTCAAAAAACCACTGATTTATTGATAATTAGAAAGACCGGTTTCGGTTATTACACCATTGTCAATCTCTGAACTAATTTCTAATTATCAATAAATCAGTGGTTTTTTGACAATTTCATAGTCTTTTTCATTCAATATGAATAATTACCACAATATCAACTTCTCAACTACAAAAAAAGTGATACTTTATCAGTTGTACTGTTAGTGATAACCTATAGTAAGGTCCAAGTCTTTCTTTCTGGCCCAAGATGGTAACCTTATATATTCACTTTTTGTAATAATAAATGTTGCAACAAGGCTTAATACAAATTTGATGCAAGAAAGCTGCTCTCGATCGATGAAACGAAGCGTTCTGGGTTGTGTATATCTGGGAACGTATTATATACTATAAACCACGTTATTAAGATTATTAATTTGTTAGCAGCTCAAGGCAGGTAATACAAAGGGACCACAGCCACTATACGTGATTGCTTCATCTTTGTACTAGGGTTATTAATCAGCTCAGAAGACAATCGAGGGAGAGGTTTGGTTCTGATTTCTACTGGAATTATCTTGTGTTATATTGAGGATCAAAATCAATAGTTTTCTACTTAGTACAAACTATATTCATCATCGTAACATATTCTTCGAATTGAAAGATTATAATTCAATGGGTCCAAATTTTCTTCACTCAATATTATCTGTTACAAGTGGTAATTGAGTGGAATATTTCTAATCGATGTATTAATTCAAGTCATCTAAATTCAAAATGTATAGTTTCAATGTCTATTTTAGACTAAAATTCTATAGAAATTGTGAAACTCTAACCTTATCTTGAACTTTGTCACCTACAAATTTGGAAGAGAAATAGCACAAGGACTACCTTATTATTCTATCTGCCAATGTTATTACATTAGTATCATTGGCATTGTAAATGAAAAAATAAATACTTCTTGAAAACAGTTGATGGGTTGAGAAACTCCTATGCGGGCACCTTGAATATGAGAGAGTTGTAATACATAGTCCTTTAATATAATTTTCATTGGGGAATAGTTGGAACAAAAGTATAAAGTGTGGCTCTTGTGTCATTCATCACCACGATATCATTCATCCAATATGAAATTATGAATGGGAAGGATGTAGGCATACATTATTGAGAACTTAGATCAAAACCTTTTTTCAGTCACCAACTACAAGCGAAACAAGTCGTCAATAACTGTGTGTAATATTTGACTATACTTATTTATGTTTGTATGTTCCGAATTTACAGCGAAACGTTGAAATAGATTTTTATGAAATTTTACAGGTATGTTCCTTTTTGAATTTCGCGTCGACGTATAGGCTACACATAAGGTTTTTTTGGAATTTTGCATTTCAAGGATAATACAAAAGGAAAAGGAGTCTCCTTCGAACGCCAATACTACTGTAAAAATCAGACTTTGGAATATTATTCATCATAAATCAGCTGTCGAGTTGATTATTAATCGCATGCTATGACGAATGCAATATCAATATCTCAATGTAACTTAGTAAAAAGTCAGCTGTCGTGTGGACTATTAATTGCAAGCAACGAGGCATGCAATATTGATAACTCGAAGTAGCTTATTATTTTCTCCCGACTTTTCTCTGCTTTCAACTCGGAAGGCTTTTGATGATAGCATAGTTGTTTGCAACAAATTATTAGCATTTTAATGCTAATAATTATAGATAATATTAATAATTATTGTCGATACAACAACTCAAACAGTATTAGTTGTTCACACACCGATATCTCGCCGACACGTCAGGACAGGAGATAATTAATTCACTCTGATGGACAGTATTAGAGGAGGCAGTGGTTTTTAACTGTGCGAGGTCTACTGTTCACAGAACTACTAGTATTCTCATACACGACAATTTTGTTACTATGATATCCCTCTCATTATTTTATTTAACTATCATAACAAAAACGTTTCCTCCAATTCATGCTCCAAATGTTCTATTATCACAAGCTGGTGAACTCTCAATACTCTGTCATCCGGCATAATTCAATGTTACAAGAAGAAACTCAACTCATATTCAGTCACTGATATTCACTTAAAGCTGTCATCATTGGTTGTATGTGAAACATTGATTTTATTCATAGGATTTACTGTTGGTTTGAAATCAAACTCACTATCCTGATAAAAAGTTTAAACTGTCAGCATTGTTTGAATGGGAAGCTTTAATCTTATAGATAACGAATGCTGACAGTTTAAATTGAATCTCAGTAATACTGATAGAAGAAGTACGTAGATACACAAGTCCCAGGTTTTGCCTGAATTCCAAGTTTCTTACATCTATAGTGAGGTCCACGTTATAATGGCAGTGTTTTGATCAGCAAAGGTATTGCTATCCTTGTCTATCATTCAACAAATAGCGCTATCTCTTTCTTGTTTTGCTCTGTTGCCAGATCTTCTTTTAACAATGTAGAATTAATAAGTGATTAACAATATATTTTATCCTTATTATTGAAATTCATTATTAAACTATTCAAAAATATAATTTCTTGCTTAATAAAATATAATTGATTATTCCAAACGATAATGAACAGAGAATGATATTAATGATATTTAATCATTATCTATATTTATATAAAAGCGAAATGGCACTCACTGACTGACTGACTCACTCAGTCGCAGAACTAAAAATCTATCGGACCAAAAACGTTCAAATTTGGTAGGTATGTTCAGTTGGCCCTTTAGAGGCGCACTAAGAACGGGTTTGAAATAATTCCAAAGATACACCCAAAACCTGCGTTTTCCCAGCGTTTTTCAGTGTTTTATCAGCTTTATCGAGAACAAAATGAACAGAAAATGTTCAAATTCAGTACAGAAGCTAAGCTAGGGTGTAATAATGTTGTATTAGAAGGAATATGAAATAACGCCAAAGATACGCCCAAAATCTGCGTTTTTACAGCGTTTTTTTGCGCTTTCTCAGCTTTATCGAGAACAAATGAACAGAAAATGTTCAAATTTACTACAGAAGCACAGATGGGGTGTAATAATGTTGTGTTAGAAGGAATTTGAAATAACGCCAAAGATACGCCCAAAATTAGCGGTTTTTTGCGTTTTCTCTGTTATTTCATCAAGATAGTAATAGACAGAGCATGTTCAAATTTGATACAGAGGTTCAGCTAGGGTTTTAAAAATTTTGTGATGAGGTGACTTTATCAAATATACTATGATCAAAGATACGCCCAAATCAGCGTTTTTCCAACGTTTTTCTCAGCTTTTCTCCACTTTCGCCACTGCCATTGTAACGTGAACCACGTCACCAATAACATCCGTCAGTGCTCTCACTTTAAACTGTCATCAATTGCTTATAAATATAATCAATGCTCCCCATCTAACCAAGGCTGACAGCTTATAGTGAATTCCATCAAAGACGATGTGAAACGTCCCAAATGTTCTCTGCTTCGCCTTTTTTGCTTTAGGACCGCCAGATTTTCAGAAACCAGTGTCCCGGAATATCATTAAGGTCAGTGGTTTTCTAACGTCATAATGGGAACTCTCTGGGTACTGCCCCCTGTTTTCCTGTAGTGGAGGGAGGGGTACCCCCTGAACCCCCCACAACTACGGAACCCCCTCTGACTGGATAAAGGGGTGAGTTATTGGGGGTGGAGAAGCACTCATTGCAATATAATTCCTTGTCGTCTGGGGTCGTTTTCCTGGCGTGATAACAGAGTTATTTGAATATTTTGGTCTATGTTGTTAGTCAACTGTTGTAGTTGAAGAATCGTTTCAACGACTTATCGTGATAGCCAACTTTGAAATGTTAGCATTCATCATGGATAGTGAGAAAATGTTTCAACAATGTAAACAGTGTGAAGTAAATCTTACTATTGACTATAGTTTGAGGGAAATTATTGCAGATGAAATGATGGACAATCAAGACAACGCTGTTTGTTTAAGCCTGCATTATGTTCCATTCAAATTAGAGCACCCTATGATTTGATCAATTAGTAGTGGGGAAATCGTCTTTTGAATGTTTCAAAATGTAAATTCATGAGTTTCAATCGTCAACTCAACCCTCAAATAAATGTGTATCATATAACTTAAGTGACAGATCATTGGAGCAGGTAAGATACTTCAAGGACCTTGGAGTTCAATTTGCTTCTGATTTTTCTTTCAATACACACATTGATTGGATAGCTACTAGGGCAAATCAGCAAAATGGGTTTTATTCTGAGAACCTGCTCACCCTTTTAATGTTATGTCTTGCCTCTGATATTAATTTACAAGTCACTTGTGAGAAGTCTGCTAGAAAATGCTTCAGAGATATGGAGCCCATATCATGCAGACAGAGTTAGTGTACTGGAGCGATTGCAAAATAAATTTTTGAGATTCATGTTTTACAAGAAATTCAATTACTATTATCCGTTAGATTTTCCAACTGAGTCACTGAGAAATTTATTCCACATTAAATCTTTAAAAGTAAGGCGTGATGTCAGACCACTCATTTTCCTCTTTGGTCTCCTGAATAATGAAATAGATGCACCACATTTACTATCTAAGTTGAATATATATGTTTCACCTGTGGCTCGACGTTCTGATTTTTCATTCATGGTTCCCCGCTCCAGAACTCTAAGAAACTATCACTTTCCCCTGAATAGAATGCAGAGAATTTACAATAATCTAACGGGGCAACTAAATGTCTTCTGGTTTTCTCGTGCTAGATTCCGCAAAATTTTATACGCTAGTATGGTTTAGGTGGATGTCAACAATATCTTTTGGATGCATGGGTTTGGTGCACATGGTTTGGGGCGAGAGGTACGGTATTTTATTATTATTTATATAAGAAGTTCTGATCATATTTTGATTCAATCGTTGTTTTTTTCAATTTTGCATTTATCAAGTTTTTTTTTCTCTTCAACTAGATTACAAGTTTTTGTACTCATTGTATTTTTTTGTCATTTTCTTCTTTCTCTTATACATTAATTTTCCTATTAATATTTTTCTTATTATTATCAATAATATTATAAATTTTTTCCCTTTTTTTAAATCTCAATATTGTATTGTACAAATATGTAAAGGAGACAGATTTGGGGTGACCCCCGTTGTCTCCATTTATGAATGAATAAATAATTTATTGAACCATCTCACCCATGATTGAAGTACGAATTTGATCCAAGTTCCAAGTTCCACAGTTATAAATTTTACAAATAATGTAAGTTGAAAATGTTTTGAGAAACAAAATATTCATATTGCTTCAGATGAGTTCGAAATCATATTTTAAGACACAATTCTGTTCCAAATAACCTGTTCAAGTTTCCAAGTTTGAAATGTCACATGGATGTTTATAAGATCATAATGACTAACTGAACGAGCGTAGTTCCTACATCTGAAGTTCCGACTTGAAGTCGGTGTCCGTTTATGAGTTTGTATGTCCGACAAAAATTTTCGAATGCTCTCATCAATCAACTTCAAATTTCAAACACATACTTTAAACCATTACACAAATAGAAATCGATAGCCAACAAAATTGACTCACTCCTTTTGTTCTCCTTGAGGATTTAGTCTACTACGACAACATAGGCCCTACATAGGAAAAACATTGTAAAAATTTTCCATTACAAATCACAAGTCAGCAGTCAGCTGGTTTCTTCGATTGCATGCAATAATTTTATAACTCAATGCAACATCTACCGTTTTTCTGATTTTCCACTGCTTCCAATAGAACAGCTGACAGGATATCAGCGGTAGTTTGAGCGAGTTCTGCAACCCGGGGTGCTCACTAGTATCAGAGATGACAGAAATAATATTTCCTTACTTTATGCATATTCCCTTACTTTATGCTAGTGTACTTCAGGTGGCTTCCAAACCCCCATCTCAACAATGAATCCGTTTCTATGTAATGTCCTCAGCCCCTATACAGTACAATCGCTACCATTTCTCATGATAAAATACTCACTGACAAATATGTCATAAACCACAGGTTTGACAGAACTGTATTCTTTCCACAATGATCGTTTCTACGGGAGCTGTTATTGCAAAACTAGATGTGTACTCGAGAATTCAGAGAGAAAGAGAATACGTTTGAGAGCTAGCTGAGAGAGAGAATGAGTGAGTGAGCTTCAAATAGAAAGATAGGGGATGGTAGTGGAAGAGAGAGATAGAATGTGAGAGAGATAGAGCGGGTGAGTATGAGAGAAGTTCCAACCAACCACCTGTTGATCTTTGGGGTCCGGCTGACCCAGTTTCCTCTTCTATTATTGAGATAAAAAATCACCCCGCTTACACCCTCACATTTATTTATTCTCTCTCTCTCTCTTCCTTCTTCATTTTCCGCCCTCCCATTTTTCATTCTTCTCAATTTTCAGTTCAATTCTTCTACGTTTTTGCTGTTTTTTTATCTCAAATTAATACATCATGGACATCACAATCTCGTCCTGAATGTTATTTTTTGGTTTAGTTTTTCCTCACATTTATCATGCATCAGAGCTTCTGCTACTTGTTTTGGATATCTCCGTTTTTACACCACTGATCTTTTACTGAGATGTAATCCCCTTCTGATAGTTCGTCTCTATTCTCTCCTTTAATATTTCATCCTCTTTATGTGTCTTCTCATACAGTCATCCTCGTTTCTCTATTTCTTTTTCTTTTCCCATAACTCTTTAGTTTTCAGTGTTATTCCGCTCTGTTCCTTTTCTCCCCTGCATATTTTCATCTTGCTTCACGTGTCTTTTGCTTCTTGTTTCTTTCATCTTAAACTTTTACTTCACCTCCACATTTGTTCCTTTTGCTCTTATTTGCCTAGTCTTTCTCCCATCATCATAATCATCCCCTCTTATTTTATTTGTATACTCCTTCATTCCAATGCTCCACATTGCTCTTCCTCTGTAGTATAATTTTCATGTCATATTTCCCAGCCTTCCTCCTATTCATTCCATTTCTTTTTGTTGCATGGATGGTGATGCTTACATTTTTTTGCCCTAGGCTTTTCTGTGTGGAATCAGAAGAGGGTTAGGTTCACTAGCATCTCTCTCTTTCTACTCTTCATCCTTTTTCTCCTGTTTTTTTTCTCCTCTTTCTGAGGAAGGTTTTACTTCAATTCCATTCTTTATTCACTTCCATCATGTATTTTTATTCTCGATCTCAAAGTATTTTAATTCTTCATTTTCTCTAGTCTTCCTACTCTGTTTACTTATCCTGTTTTTTTTCTCTCTTAACCTTTACTTCCTTTTTATTCTCCTCTTTCTCCTCTACTACCTTCATCAATTCCATTCTTCATTTACTTCTATCATGTGTTATTATTCTTTCTCTCAAAGTCTTGTAATTTTCTTTTGATCAAGTCTTCTCACAATGTTCATTCTCTTCTCACACTTTCACCATAAAATGAAGTAAATATACTCATTTAATCTGTGCTTTCACATAGGTTTCAGCTCTCAATCTCTCTCATCATTCTATCCCACTTTTCTGTACCCATATTTTCACCTCGTTCAACTGTCAACAAGGCAAAGAGCAAATTCCCCGGCTTTAGTGAGGGATTAGTTGTGTCCCTGCCTCTTCACTGTCCTTCATTTCTCTCTCATAACTTTCAACATTTCATCTCTCTCTCTCTTGTTCTCTGATACGCTAGCTCTGTCTCACCTGTTCCCTCTGCCACACGCTTTTTCTGTTTCTCTCACACAAAAACACACGATTTCCTATTGTATCTTTCTGTAACGTACATTCATCTCTCTCACAACCTCCATAATAATTTCCTCTCTCTTCCACGCTCTCTGATAAGCTGGCACAGTATCACCTGGTCCTCCTTTGTCACACACTCTTTCTGTCTCTCTCACACACAGACACACTATTTCTCATTCTCTCTTTCCTTTACTTAACAATTGTTTTCCCTCTCTAAACATTTTTTGTACATTGTACTATCTCTATTCCTCTCACCTTATTTCTCTCTCTCTCTCTCACTATCCTACTCAATCTTTCTCACACACAGACACTCTTTAATATTGTCACTTTCTCTTACTTACCAATTGTTTTCGCCTACTAAACATTCTCTGTATACATTCTACTAACTCTTTTTCTCTCGCCCTATCTCACTCTTTCCTACTCTCTCCCATTCCTTACTCAATCTCTCTCAGACAAAAACACTCTTCCTCATACACAGAAACTGTTTAATATTGTCACTTTCTCTTACCCAATCATCTTTCTCTCTCACTAAAGCTAACCTTCACATTCTTCTATCTTTATTTCTCTCACCTCATTTTCTCACTCCCTCTCTCTTCTTACTCACTCTCTCACATTCTCACCCTCTCTCTCTCGCTCTCTTTCTCACAAACTTACACTCGCTCTCTCTCTTTCCTGTTAGGCGCGCATGTCCCCGCTGTGTTTCCCGGGGAACAAAACAGGTTGTGAGTAGGAAAATTCCTGTGGGAAATTTCAGGGGAAAAAGCATCTTTGCACTGGGTCACAACATACAGCATCCACTCAACCCCCCACTTCACCTGTACCACCCCCTCATCCTGTTTGTTGACGAACTCTTACTCCCGACCCCCCACCTCTCCATCACTGTCGTCTCCTCTATTGTTATTTGAGAACAATCCATCCAAGATGCTTTTCAGTCTACTGGGTACCTCACACCTTCTCCTTCTATTGCGTTCTACTCCGCATTTTCCATCTCTTTTTCTTCTGGTTTCTCATCGTCCCTTTTCTGCTGACCTTGAAATCTCTGGTATTTCTCAGCCAACTTGAGCTACTATCTCCTTTATCTCTACTTCTCTATATTTTCCTCGTCTTTATTACTTTCCTGATTGATGTCTTAATTCTGATTCTGCTCGTTTTTTACGAAATGCCTAGTCTTTTCTCAGCCATACTCTCCATTCCATGTTTTCCCTTGTATCATTCATCTATCTCTCTCTTTTTGTGTGTTTTGAATTGTAAATTGAGTGTGTAATTGATGAATGTTGTGACACATAACCTAGCTACATTTGGACTGTTGTATAAATAATTAGAATTGGAACCGTTTTGGGCTTATAAGCCTGTGGTACTTTTCTGTAAGTTGGGTAATTCTGAATGATTAAATAAATAAATAAATCTAAATAAATCTCACCTTCTCACACTTTCCTTTCTTCCCATAAATTTCTCACTTTCATATTTTGTACTGTATTGTTGTCTTTTTGTCAAGAATTCAGCCATTTTCTTCAGATTTTCATCATACTCCTGCTATCTTTACTTCTCATTACCAATCTCCAGTCACTTCTTTGTTTCCATCTTCTCTCTTTTATGGGCCTACCCGCTCTCAACAAGATTTCTTCATCCTTCTTTGATACATCATTTCTTATCATCCTTCTTCAAACATGGTCAGTCTTAAGTCATCATACTGCGATCTTACATCAAATGATTTGAAAATAAAAATCCCAGTTCTCTAACTCTCTACTTCCTTACAGTTTCTTTATTTGTTTACTGTTTCATTTGTAATTTTCCACACTAGTAGTTCAGAGAACAGTAGAATTCGTTACACTTACTAAAACCACTACTGACTACTGACTACTGACTACTGACCACTACTGACACCTGACCCCTTGAAGGAACCCACATGCACACAATTTAAAAAAGTATTGAAAGCAGTGTTAATTGATGAATGTTTGTACACCGTACATGATTATTTTAGAATAGATTGGAATCGTTTTATGTGATTCATGTTATTTTATTTTATTATACTGATACTGACTGATCTTAGTGTTTTTGTGTTTGTTTTGACTTACTTTAGTGTTAAAAAATTGACGAAGTCCATGCATAAATATTCATGTGAATATTTTATGACCAATAAAATTCTATCCTATTCTATTCTATTCTACTGACACTCTGATGATATGAAATGAAATTCTGATGATATGAATGCAATAGGATCGGTGTGGACGCTGAGAAATAGAAGTTCTTCACATTTTTGAGCGAGGATGCACTGTCAAATAAATAACAAATCTGAAACTTTAAATGTTGGTCTTGTGGGGGGGATTGAATTATAGAATATTCAAAATATTCAACATGTGATATATGAGATAAGATCACCTTGAAGCGCTGGAAAATAAAGGTTTCTTACTCTTTTGAGCTAGGATGCATGGCTCAATAGATAAGAAATCTGAAACTTGAAATTTTGGACTGGGTTGAAGGGGGGAATTATCGAATTCTAAATTTTTCAAATTTTGAACATGTGATATATGAAATAAGACCACCCTGGAGCGCTGAAGAATAAAAGTCCCCAACAATTCTGGGCTCGGAAGCACGGTTGAAAAGATAAAAAATCTGAAACTTGGATTTGGACTAGTGAAAAGAAAAAATCGAGTTCCAAAAATTAGAAAATTTTCAACATGTGATGTATGAAATAAGACGGCCTTGGAGCGCTGGAAAATAAGAGTTTCTTACACTTTTGAGCTAGGATGCATGGCTAAAGAGATAAGAAATCTGAAACTTGGAATTTGGGACTTTGGGAGGAAGGGGGGAATTATCGAATTCTAAATTTTTCAAATTTTGAACATGTGATATATGAAATAAGACCACCCTGGAGCGCTGAAGAATAAAAGTCCCCTACTTTTGAGCTCGGAAGCACGGTTGAAAAGATAAAAAATCTGAAACTTGGATTGGGACTTGTAAGAAGAAAAAATCGAATTCCAAAAATTAGAAAATTTTCAACATGTGATACATGAAATAATACTGCTTTGAAGCGCTGAGGAGAATGAGCCCAATTTGTACCTGATCTGATAAAGTATTGAAAAGTTAGGTTGATTTTTAGGGAAAATTTCCAAATAATGGGCCGCCATCTTGAAACGGGGATGAATTTTTAAATTTTAAATACATATGTTCCTGCGCCTTGTTTCAAATTACTTATATACCAAATTTTATCCAAATCGGACCATAACTGCGACTGTAGCTGCGGTACAAACAAACAAACAGACAAACGCCGATTGACTTGAAACACAAAGAATTCGCTTCGCTCATTCAATTACTTCTCTCTTACTTCTTTCTTCTTCTATCTCTTCTCTACCGAAGGTTATTCTCATATTTTTGTCTGTTCCATCCTTGCTGTACATATATCCTCTATCTCCACTCTCCTTTTCTCAATAACTTCTATGTACCATCATTATTCTTCTTCTTCTCCCTCTCCTCCTAATTTTCCCCGTCCTCTCCTTCTCATCTTTCCTCCCACTCTCACTCCTTCATTTCCACATTTTTCCCTTGTCGCTCACCTATCCTATCAACTCTCCCAACTACTCACATCTGACTAACTCCAACTTATTCTACAAATATATCCTCTATCATCAACTTCACACCCTCCCTTCTTTTCTTGCCTTCCACCCATTTTTATACTCCCTCTTTGTCACTCATTATTTTCTTGTATATTCATCATTTTCTTCACATCTTCCCTCCTTCTCACTCCCTCCTTCCATTCTAACATTCTCTGTCCTCATCACCACTTACCAATTTTCTGACTCTCTTAACTAAAGATACTGTTAAGAAGTCTCAACTCTGCTAGCATTACTCTCCTTTCTCTCATTCTTACCCTGTCTCTCCCCTTGTCATCACTTACCAATTTCCCTGACTCTCTCTTACTACTAAAGATGCTGTTATGAAGTCTTATACAGTTAGCATCCTAGCCTAACATGGAGAAGCAACATATAAGCCACCTTTACACAAGAAAAGACAGCCATAATACAAAATAGATAAGCGCATCGTAAACATATATGCCAGTGAGCGAGAAAATTCACTTTAACCTGTCAGAAAGTGTTCAATGAGGAAACTAGATGCTATGTGGAAGGAATGCTGACTGTGGATCCTCAAATCTTGCAGATGAGTTCGTGTCGAAATTGCAAATCCATCTATAGTAGAATAAATTTAAAACTGTCAGTGTAAGTTGAATGGGAAATATCAATGTTGTTTATGGGAAATTCTGACAGATTAAGGTGAATCCCACTATAGAACAGGATGGATGAACACATGAAATTTCTCAGCTCCTGTTTACATGAACTTAACTTGGTTCAAGCATCCATGTTTATCCATGTAATCTATGTTGGAAGAGTACATGTTTGTGATGGAAAGTAGTGGTTGTTCATGGATGAAGGATCTTATGGAGATTTCTAGTCATGTACAGTGTTTTAAGCAGGTTTTCAATCTGTGAAGCTGTGCAAGTGGTGTGAATAAAACATTATGGTGTTGATAAACAATAAGTCATCTTTGAAAATGTTGAAATGTCAATAGGCTTTGCTAAATAACCAAATTTCTAAAAATGACTACGTTTTGGGATTTGGGGTGGAGAATATTCTTGGTTAGATAGATCATCATAGATACACAATTAGATAGATATCGTCATTAGCTGCACAATTTGAAATAAACAGATTGAACTGGAAAGCCCATGTGGAACTGATGCCAGATACTAGGATTCCAAAGGCTGTCATGAAATATAGACCCTACGGTAGAAGGAAAAGAAGAAGAAGAAGAAGAAGAAGAAGAAGAAGAAGAAGAAGAGAAGAAGAGAAAGAAGAAGAGAAGAAGAAGAAGAAGAAGAAAGAGATAGATTATTATAATCTAAAACAATTATCAAAAACTGAAGAAGTATGATAGAAGTGAGATTCTAAGTGGACCTAAGTGTTCCAAATCATTACAGAGAATTTAGTTTTTTAGTTATTTGTTTGTATGGATACTTTATTAGATTACTATTGTGATTTGACTGAAGCTTAGTAATAAGCAAAACCTGATAGATTCAAATATTATACAGTAACAGCAAGGTATCCAATTTTTGTACAATTGATCAATTGTTTTTTGTTAATGCGAGTTCTTCAACTTCCATTATCACAAAAATATCCATTTCTACTTCAAATTCGTTTAGTCAAATATCACTGTTACAAGAAATGTATTATTATAAAATAGCGCATCATTGTCTTGAGCTCGAAAATAACTGTGAAAATAGTAATCATGAAAGGAATAGATTTTGGGGAGAAATATACAGCTCAAACCTTTTTATATAAAATACACAATTTCATTATACAATTTCACTGTATTGCTGTATCCTCCACACTGCTCGAATGATACAAATTAAACTCTGTTCCAATTACTACAAATTGGTTGTCAACTCTATCAATAGCTGTCAACTTGTTTAGAAACAAGTTACAATGTGTTCCAGGGATAAGTTGCAACAGCAACAGACCCTCACCATATTGTAACACTGTGAACAATTGTAACAGTATAACACATGCTCTACAAGTGAATTATTGTCCTACGCATGCTCAATGATCAGTTAATTTGATAGCAGCTGATAATTGGGTAACATTGATTGTTAGCCATGCTATTGACTACAAATTTGAAGCAACTGCATATGGGGCCTCCAAGTGGAAATCTGAATTGCTCCAGGATTTGATAAATGGGGTATTCCAATAGGAGGCTGTATCATCTATCAGAGCATGTATCGTATTATCTGCTGGTCGTAACGTTCTGTGTGAATGGTTGCGTCTGAACACATGTGGATCGAATTCGGTTGGGATTAAGGGTCTAGAACTATCCTCTAACTAGGTAACTTGTTATAGGTGGCGGAGTTCTGCGTAGAACTCCATACAATGATTCTGTACATTGTTCATTGGAATCATTGATTGGACATGCTAGGTACTGTATCTTTGTACTGTATCTGATTACTGTATCCTTGATTGTTCTACAAACTAGTAGAAAAATTTTGGAAATTGAAATAATAGGATGTTTTTTCGAATTTTTGATCGAAACTGAATGTAGTCTATTATGGAGAAAGGTTTTCTCTTAAAGTTATTTTCTCCATCCTTGTAATTCTGTTAAAGTATTCAAAAGTGGTCTTTTTTTCTTCAGGGCTACTTTTGAATATAAATCTGAGTACCCTTTTTAAAATATTTCGTCACGACATGTTCGGCTACTAATGCCATTTCCAAGTCAAGACGAAATAATTTGAGAAGGTACTCAAATTTATATTTTTATTTATTCAAAATGGGTTTGCCGTTTGGCACTCTAGTGTCACTATTCCATCAGATCTTGTGTTTTTTTCGTAGTAGAATCTTTGGTAATTGAAAAACACGGTTTTGTTGAGAAATTATCTATATTCAACTAATTTTCAGAGTTCCAGTTTTTTGTTGGAATCAACTCATCTGCAAAAATGATAAGAGACGCAGTTGTAATTCAACTATTGACAAGTTCAAAAACATCAACAAATGTATGCAACAAATTAATTCTTTGTCGTTGTATTACACAATCTTGTTCTCAATTCAATTAATTTCAAGGATTTCAATTCAATTTATTAAAAACACACAAAACAAGACAAAACAAAATTACAGAGAATTACGAAACAAATAATAGGTTCTACTCATGTGCTAGTTATTTGATGTATCACTTCTTATTTCTGTTAATTCCTGACTCTCAGCTGAGTTTTTGTTTCTTTGATTTTTTTTCCAATGAAATATAATTTGATGTTTTTCGTTATTTTTTTTTCCTATCCCCAACAAAATGAAATTCAACACATAATGTAGGCTATGAGGTTTCCCTAAAAAAAATTACTATAGAATTATTTACACATAGTAACTATTCAACAGGTTGTAGGGCTTGTCACATAGGAGGTTTCCAAGTCCAACAACACAATGTTAGTTAACTTATATATATATATATATATATATATATATATATATTATATATATATAAAATAATAATGATAATATATAACAATAATAATATAAAAAACAATCCACACACACACACACACACACACACACACACACACACCACACCACTCCTCTATACACACCAAGTTCAAAAAAAAACAAAAAAAAAAAAAACAAATAAACTCATCACACACACACACAAACTCATCTCACACACACACAAACTCACACACACACACACACAAACTCATCTCACACACACACACACACACACACACACACTGGACCAGAACACCCATTCTCCTCCCTACACAGCTGTTTTCTGAATGCTCCGCCCAAAATGAGCGTGTTCCGTCTTGGCCAATGACAGCCTTTCTCAATAGGCTAACATTCTACCAATCACATCGCTACATTCATTAACTCTGCATCATCTTCAAGATTCTAGTGTAGTTAAATGTCATCAACCTTGTCATCAAACTATCAGCATTAATTTATTGAATTATTCAGTATGACACAACTTCCATGAAGGTACACAGACTTAAGCCCAGAAATGTTTTATTTCTAATTTATACAACAGTCCAAATGTAGCAGGTTATGTGTCATTTTCAATTTTTTGAATTATACACTTCAATCTACAATCCATTACAATATCATTCCCTATAAGTCTTCTCTGAATTACAAACTTGTTCAGAATCTAATATGTATTCCCATCTTAATAATAAAAACAATATTACTCTTGCATTCAACCGCTTTTGTGATTTTCAAGTGAGTCTCACAATTCAGATCAATAATTAGTTGAGTATTAATTGTGTAGAGATACGATCTATCTTTAAATTAAAAAATCTAAATTCAAAAGAATGGTTTGAATAAATATTTTTGGACTGAGAATTTTGTAAAATCTAGAAGACATATAACCTCATTTCGGACTTTTAATGTTACTTAAATTTGGGAGAGAAATAGTACAAAGGTTTTCTTAGCTTTTCTCTTCCAATCTGTACTTCATTGGAAAAAAATGAATAAATCAAATCAAAAATTAAGTAAGAAATCGTGGTTTAAAAAAATACTAGGAGGACCCTGCAACATCCAAGGAGAACTCCAAAATACTCTAACAAAATTGACAAACTACTGGGGAAGAGTCTGATACATATATCCTACACTGTTCCTGACGGTTAATATGAAACAAATGGAACAAGTTTAATATGCAGTGCAGTGCATTCCACGTAGGCTACGTTTCCCTGCCTCGGGATGCTATAATAACCACAGCCATCCTCCACTGAAAGAATATTATCAAACTGTAATAAAGCGTCGCGACACCGCCATGCTATATTGCTTCATACAGTTGGAAATGAATTTTCATTATTTCGTTTCGAGAATGTGCTTGTGCGTGTATGTGTACTGTACAGTATATGTGTATGTGTGACTTACTATCTATAGAAAGAGAAGTAGAAGAAGAAGCTTTGGGCAGTAACCTGTTTTTTCTTTTCTAACTATTGTATAAGAATAAGAATTTTATTTGCCAATAAACATATAAAACATCAATGCAATAGGCTTCGTCAACAAAATATAAATTTGAAATACATATTACAATATAATATATAACATGAAAACTAATTATAGCTCACAGTCTAGCAAAACTACTAATATCACAGTCTAGAAATTCTCTTTAGTTATAAAATGGATTCTTTTTCAGCCAATTCTTTACCACTAATTTAAAGCTTTTTTCTTGCAAATTTCTTATTGCTATGGGGAGTTTATTAAACATTACATGCCTCTGATACATATGACTCCATTGTTCGCTATATCCAATAAATAAATGAATAAATAGCTTGGAATTTATGTGTATATAGTACAGCACAGCATCTATAGTGAAAGATGTTTGTGAAATCTGGGTTTTCGTTTATGCGTAAATGCCGTCGTCGACCACGACAGGGTGAGAATCTCAGATTGGATGGATTTCAATTTGTCTAAATAACCTAGAAGATTATGTTCAATTTTATGTTTCAATGGGGGTTTCTTGAGTTTATATTTTTTTATACTTTCAAATGGCAATATGTTGATATCATTAGAAATGGCTTTATTCTTGAATAATGAACAAAATAATGAAAAGTTTTTTGATCAGCGGTTCTAGCACACTTGAAATTTGGACAACATGAATTGTCACAAAGTAAAATTGTGACGAGAAAATAATAAATAATATTATTGAAAGACGCTCGGCTATCAGCAATGCTAGCCGACCGCGGAGATAAGGGAGGTACCGATGGCGCACCATCTTCTGCGCATCAAGACGATTTCCACCGCCTCTGACGGCGGCTCAACTCCATCCCCTCCACTTTAGGGGAGTATTTAAAGGCCGGACGAGCCCCAGACCACAGCATTCCGCTCACAACCTTCCTGCTCCTGGTACAGCGGCCCGTTGGCTGCCGTACGTCCCCGACCTCCTGCCCTGGTACAGCGGCCCGTTGGCTGCCATACGTCCCTAACCTTCCATCTCCCTAGGGCACAGCGGACCGTTGTCTGCCGTCCCTGTCCTCCCATTTCCCTAGGGCACAGCGGACCGTTGTCTGCCGTCCCTGACCTTCCATTTCCCTAGGGCACAGCGGACCGTTGTCTGCCGTCCCTGTCCTCCCATTTCCCTAGGGCACAGTGGACCGTTGTCTGCCGTCCCTGTCCTCCCATCTCCTAGGGCACAGCGGACGTTGTCTGCCGTCCCTGTCCTCCTATTCCCTAGGGCACAGCGGACCGTTGTCTGCCGTCCCTGTCCTCCCATCTCCCTAGGGCACAGCGGACCGTTGTCTGCCGTCCCTGTCCTCCCATTTCCCCAGGGCACAGCGGACCGTTGTCTGCCGTCCCTGACCTCCCATCTCCCTAGGGCACAGCGGACCGTTGTCTGCCGTCCCTGTCCTCCCATTTCCCCAGGGCACAGCGGACCGTTGTCTGCCGTCCCTGACCTCCCATTCCCCCAGGGCACAGCGGACCGTTGTCTGCCGTCCCTGTCCTCCCATCTCCTAGGGCACAGCGGACCGTTGTCTGCCGTCCTGTCCTCCCATTGTCTCCCATTCCCCCAGGGCACAGCGGACCGTTGTCTGCCGTCCCTATTCTTCCTTCTCCCCAGGGCACAGCGGACCGTTGTCTGCCGTCCCTATTCTTTCCATCCCCTCAGGGCACAGCGGACCGTTGTCTGCCGTCCCTATTCTTCCTTCTCCCCAGGGCACAGCGGACCGTTGTCTGCCGTCCCTATTCTTCCTTCTCCCCAGGGCACAGCGGACCGTTGTCTGCCGTCCCTATTCTTCCTTCTCCCCAGGGCACAGCGGACCGTTGTCTGCCGTCCCTATTCTCCTTCTCCCCAGGGCACAGCGGACCGTTGTCTGCCGTCCCTATTCTTCCTTCTCCCCAGGGCACAGCGGACCGTTGTCTGCCGTCCCTATTCTTCCTTCTCCCCAGGGCACAGCGGACCGTTGTCTGCCGTCCCTATCCTGTCTGTCCTTCCTTTTCCTACTTCACTGGAGCGGAACCGAGGCCGTAAGGCCGATACAAAATTACATCAAAGTGGTGTCATCAGAGAAGAGAGCGACCTTCACGCCGTCAGAAGCACCAGGAGGTGCTGTTCACGCCAGCTGAGGCACAAAGAAGAAGGAAGAGGAACTTCGACTTGCCTCCTTCCCCGCCCACATTACGACTGAGCGAAGTCATCCAGGAGCACACCTGGGTATCAATCACCCACCTCTGAAGCTACTCAGGGTGTACGTGATAGATTGGCGCCCAACGTGGGGCACGAGGCAACGAAGTAAGAATCATCATGAGTGAACAGGGCGATTCTGAGTCAGATGCTCGACATCAGGAGCTGACAGATGATCAGTCAGTTGAGGACGTAAACCCCGAGGTGATAGCCGACCCCAGAGTTTCCTGGATCTATAAATTGAAAAAGGAAGAAGCGTTCAATCTTCTACAAGATTGGGGCATAGTGTCATCTGGAACACTTGCTGAGTTGAGAAGGTTGTTAGTAGAACAACATAAGAAGATGGCTGTATGTTATCCCAGCCTAAGACCCGGAATAGTTAGCAGAAGCAGTGAGGGATCTGGACACTCAGCAACAGGTACTCATGCTGAAGTTGGAACCAACATTCATACAAACCCCCTCATGGACCCAGGGGCGGTATGTGACAAAGTAAGAAGCTGGAGACTGTCATTCGACGGCCAATCAGATGCTCCCAGCTTCTTAGAAAGGCTAGACGAGCTACAACAAGCCTATGGGCTCACTGGCAACCAACTACTAGTTGCCCTTCCTGAATTACTAGTTGGTAAAGCTACCCTATGGATGCGTAATCGTCGTGACCAATGGAGATCATGGGACAATTTTGTGACAGATTTCAGATCACGCTACTACCCACTTACCTATGAGGAGGACCTCGAGAATCTAATTCAGGCAAGGAAGCAAAAGGAAGGTGAATCGTTTGACGAATTTCTCGAAGATGTACTGACACTCATGAGACGTCGAGGAGGTTTTACAAACGAAAATAAATTACAGAGAGTGTATAAGAATCTCCTCCCACGGTACAAATTGTATATTCGGCAATCAGATGTTCATAGTATCAACGAATTGGAAAGATTCGCGAGGGAGTATGAACAAATAAAAGCAGAGGAGAAACAGAATAGACAGAATTCGAGAGTTCACATGATTGAGGACACGAAAAAGATTACAAGGCTCAAGGTTGAGACAGTTATAACCCCTACTAGTAACAGACCATCTCTTAGTGAGTCTGAACCCATGTGTGGGCAATACAAGAGACCAGGGCACTGGAAATCACACTGTCCCGATATTCCACCATGTAAAAGGAGCGGAAAGAGAGCACTGATATGTGTCTGTGATGTGCAGAAGGAGAATAAAACTCCGAACAAGACAGCAGTGATGCGAATGGCACACAGGATTCCTGTGATTGAAGAGTCATCAAGGGACAACAGACTATTCATTACTGTGACAATCGGAGGTAAAAAGTGTCGGGCATTGCTAGATAGTGGCGCTGAAGCTAATTATATGAGTAATGAGGTTTATGAAGTTCTCCAAAAAATAGGGATGATAAGGAAGGTACCAACTCATCACCACGCAATATTAGCTGATGGACGATCTACCCCATTAAATGGGAAGCTGACAACTAATGTCACTATAGGACAAATCACAGTTCCACTAGTGGCGTCTATACTGGATGGACTTGGACAAGAGTTGCTATTAGGCATGGAATTTATGCGTGAAAACAGGGTGAATATTCACACATTCACGAGAGAGGTAGAGTGGGATCCTTCCCAACTGAATCCTACAAGTCTGCTAATAATGTCGCGATCTCTCTTATTGGGGACTAAGACAACAGCAGTCCCAACAATATCAGCTGTACAATCCGAATCTCAGGACAACCATGATCGCGACAAAAGGATATTCATGCAGTTTGGTTTGAACAGAGTCAAACCCAATGCCTTGATTGATAGAAAGGCAGAGATGTCATATATTCCAAGGCAAGAATCCTGGGGCAACATTGTGATGGATCACAGGGATGAGATGACTGAGTATGAACGGCAGGCCACGATTCATGCCCCAGCCACCAATACAAGTGGTAGCTCCGAGAGTGATGTGGAAAAGTTAGTACCACCCCCCATTGATATGGTTGTAGAAGAGCCAACACAGTCTTTGACCATCAAGGAAGTAGTCTCACAGTCCCAGGATCCCAGACCAGGACTCTCAAGGAATAAGGATCCAGTGTTGTGTCACCGAGTCTCAACACCTGGTAAGCGTAAACGGGCTGGCAAGCCACGCATAAAAGTCCAATTTCCAGATGGACGATGTAAATATGTACCTGGTGGACCGGGTGTAGATGATGATCATAGTGAGTGGCAAACACCTCTAAAGGTGATGCCTGAGAGGTGTACACCTCTTAAGGTGATGCCTAGATGGCTCACGCCTTTAAAGGTGGTGCCATAGAGGGCTCCGAACCCCCCCCCCCCAAGTAGGAGTGGGGTGTCACAAAGTAAAATTGTGACGAGAAAATAATAAATAATATTATTGAAAGACGCTCGGCTATCAGCAATGCTAGCCTCGGGATGCTATAATAACCACAGCTATCCTCCACTGAAAGAATATTATCAAACTGTAATAAAGCGTCGCGGCACCGCCATGCTATATTGCTTCGTACAGTTGGAAATGAATTTCCATTATTTCGTTTCGAGAATGTGTTTGTGCGTGTATGTGTACTGTACAGTATATGTGTATTTGTGACTTACTATCTATAGAAGGAGGAGTAGAAGAAGTTCTGGGCAGTAGCCTGTTTTTACTTTCCTTGCCCTATTACCATAGGTAAGGAAAGTATTGCTTTCGAAAAAAAATGGTACCCCAATTTCTAAATTTCTATACGTTTCAAGGTCCCCTGAGTCCAAAAAACTGGTTTTTGGGTATTGGTCTGTATGTGTGTGTGTGTGTGTGTGGTGTGTGTGTGTGTGTGTGTATGAGTGTATGTGCGTCTGTGTACACGATATCTCATCTCCCAATTAACGGAATGACTTGAAATTTGGAACTTAAGGTCCTTTCACTATAAGGACCCGACACGAACAATTTCGATCAAATGCAATTCAAGATGGCGGCTAAAATGGCGAGAATGTTGTCAAAAACAGGGTTTTTCGTGATTTTCTCGGAAACGGCTCCAACGATTTTGATCAAATTCATACCTAAAATAGTCATCAATAAGCACTATCAACTGCCACAAGTCCCATATCTGTAAAAATTTCAGGAGCTCCGCCCCATCAATGCAAAGTACGATTTTAGATTCCCAATTATCAGGCTTCAAATGCAATTTAAACAAAAAAAAAAATCGAGTGGAGTAGATTGAGCATGAAAATCTCTACAATTAATGTTCAGTAACATTTTCACCTAAAATTGAAAATAAGCTTTAAATTTGAGAAAATATGATTATTCAATTGCAAATTATCGTTGATTCTATTGAATCATTCACTATGAAGAGATAGCAGACCTCATGTGTGTCTGCAGCTGGCTCAAATCTTTGAATAGTAGACTTGAGATGCGCGGGAACACTAGCGTCAGGTGATCAATTTTCATAACGGCAAGGAAAGTTGTGTGAGTGCGCCACACCAGATTTTCTCTTTTCTAACTATTGTATTGTTCGCTATATCCAATAAATAAATGATAAATAAATAATAAATAGCTTGGGATATATGTGTATATATACAGTATAGCATCTACAGTGGAAGATGTTTGTAAAATCTGGGTTTTCGTTTGTGCGTAAATGTCGTCGTCGACCACGACAATGTGAGGATCTCAGATTGGGTGGATTTCAATTTGTCTACATAACCTAAAATATTATGTTCAATTTTATGATTCAATGGGGGTTTCTTGAGTTTATATTTTTTTTATACTTTCAAATGGCAATATGTTGATATTATTAGAAATATCTTTATTCTTGAATAATGAACAAAATAATGGAAAGTTTTTTGATCAGCTGTTTTAGCACACTTGAGATTTAGACAACATGAATGTTAACAATGCTTGCCCTCGTCGACTGCGGAAATTTACGCATAAACGAAAATGCACCTTGAGATGTATGTTTAACTAAGAATCTATACCACAAATTCAATGAAGTTCAATGTATCACAGAGAACTCTTAAAGTGAGGTCCACGTATTATGACAGTGTTTGATGAGCAATGGTACTGCTATCCTTGTCTATCATTCAACAAAGCGGTTAGCGCTATCTCTTTCTCGCTTTGCTCTGTTGCAAGATCGTCTTTCAATAATGTAGGATTAAAAATTAATTATTATTTTCAAACGAAAATCCAAATTAAATTATGTTATTCACCCCGAAGACTTATGCTACAGCAAATATTGACAACAGGGTAAACAGCTAGATGGAAATTCGATTAGCGCTACTAGCAGAAGTCTTCGGGGTGAATTACAGCATTTAATTCGTATTTTTGTTTAATAATAATAATTTATTCATTTGCATTTGAATATTTGCAATATTTCAGTAATTTCCATCTGTAGAATTAACAATTAATTAACAAAATATTTTATCTCAATAATGAAAATTCATTATGAAATTATAATGTTCCCTCAATAAAATATAATTGATTATTTTAAACGAGAATGATCCGTTTATATCACATCAATAAACCTGTATCAACTACCGTCTATAGAAGGCATTGACAAGACAGAGGTTTGGCAAAGTTTTTCTTTTATCTTTCTCCACTGCCATCATAACGTGGACCTCACTATATTATAGAATGTATGTGTATGCGTGTTCCATAGCATAGAGTATTTTTGAATATGTGACGACTTAATCAAAATTATAGAATAGAGAAGATCCAATATTTATTCATCTGTCAAAATCTATATCTATAATTTGAATCAAATTTATCTCTATTAGGACTTGTCTCGAGAATACTGTCCAGAGAGAATATGAATAAGCAGAGAATGTAATAATTGGATAAAATGGAGCCAACCGCCTTTTCTATTCTTTCTTATACTATCACATCAATTGAAAAAAAATGATAGGAACTCACACGCATAATATGATTGTAAAATGCTTCGCATACATTAATTTTAATTTGAATAATCGGGTAGTATCAAGGAGCAAAATGGAAATGCAATAGAATCCAAACTAGATCTATTCCTCTACAAATAGGCCACAATTAAACGCTCTGTTGAGTTAGTTTGTTCGAGCTTTAGGTCAACTGTTGATTCTTAGTTAGGAGTGAGTTCATTACGTGGTAAGTGGGGGGGTCTTTAACGTGGTTGAGGAAGGGTTGAATCCATACTAGGAAGGGTGACAGAAAGGCAAATAAGGATGAGAAACGGAAGTGAACTGGAACCGAGAGAGATGATGTGCAGAGGGGGAATTCGAAATATAGGTACAAGAAGGAAAGCATGCGGAGGTAGCGAGTGGATGGGAGTGGGGAAGGAGTGAAGAGGAAGGTGGAGGTGTACTATGACCAAGTGGGATGATAAAGGGGGTACTAAGCAAGGGTCGAGTAGTATGTGAGAAGGAATAGAAGGGAGAGGATAATAAATGAAATGTGAGAAGGAGAAGAAGAGGGAAAAATAAAATATGAGGATGGAACAAGGTGAAGAAGATAAAGTGAGTGATGAAGGAGAGGTAGGACAAGAAGGAGAAGAAGGAGAAGGAGAAGATGATGATGTAGAAGAAGAAGGAGAAGAAGAAGAAGGAGAAAGAGAAGGAGATGAAGGAGAAGGAGAAGATGATGATGTAGAAGAAGAAGGAGAGGAAGAAGAAGAAGAAGGTGAAGGAGAAGGAGAAGGAGAAGGAGGAGAAGAAGGAGAAGGAGGAGAAGAAGAAGAAGAAGAAGAAGGAGAAGAAGAAGAAGAAGAAGAAGAAGAAGAGGAAGAAGAAGAAGAACAAGAAAAAGAACAAGAATAAGAACAAGAACAAGAGCAAGAGCAAGAGCAAGAGCAAGAGCAAGAGCAAGAGCAAGAGCAAGAGCAAGAGCAAGAGCAAGAGCAAGAGCAAGAGCAATAGCAAGAGCAAGAGCAAGAACAAGAACAAGAACAAGAACAAGAACAAGAACAAGAACAAGAACAAGAGCAAGAACAAGAAGAACAAGACCTACACCAGCAAGAAGAACAAGAAGCAGAAGAAGAAGCCTAATGACCCCCTCACCTATGGAGAAGAGTCAGAGAGGAAATTGAATTTTGAGACAAGTTGATAGAGAGGAAGAACTAATAAGGAAAACAGAAGAAGAGGAGGCAAGAAACGTGAATGAGCAGAACAAAAAAAGCGAACGATCAAATCGAAAAAAAAACAGTGGAAACAATATATTATTGAGAAATGAACGATAAAGTTACAGTGAGTACAAGTACTATGGCAGGTTGAGTAGATGAGAATTCAAACTATTGTTGAAGGGGTGGTGAACTGGATGGGTAGTTGAACAGTGTGAAGGATAAGGAGGAGAGGGAAAATGGGGGGTAATGAGTGAGAAGGAGGAGAAGGAGAAGAGTAGGAGAGAGAGGAACAGTACAGAGATGACTCCCAAAGGACTCATAATGATTGTGTGAGCAGTCTGTCTAGAGCAGTCTAGCTTGAGCACTCGAACCGGAACGCTGAGTTATAAGGCTTTGAGTCGCTATAGTGAGGTCCAAGTTATAATGACAGTATTTGATCAACTTTGGTTTTGCTATCCTTGTCTATCATTCGACAAAGCCGGTGGTACTATCCTTTTATAGGTCCACAACGATGACAGTTATGTTTTTGACAGTGTAGAAATATAATCAATTAATGCAGAGAATCAGCATCGCTATTCTTCTATCTTCATCCACTGCCATTATAATATGGACCACACTATAGACTTGGTTGCACTCTAGCTTGCTTGTAGGCCTAGCAGTAGGCCTCTACTTGCTGAGAGAACTACGCGGATTGAAGAGAAATGTGGTGGAAAGGCTGATGAGAGAGGATCAAGAGAAGAAATGGACGGTGGAATATTGGAGAGAAGAGGAGGTGAAGGAGAAAGGAGAAAATGAATGAGTGATTTGAGAAAGCCATATAGTTCAATCGTAAGTGGAAGAGGATGATGATAAGGAGAGCAAGGTAGAAGATGGAAGAGTGGTGGAAGGTGAAGAATAGAGAAAAGGAGAAAGAATAGAGGAAGTGACATGGAATATTCAGAAGTGAATATGGGATTGAGGTGGATGAATAGGAAGGTAGTGGAGGACTGGTGAAAAGAGAATGCGAGAGAAAGGTGAAATATGAGATAGAAGAGGGAGGTAGAAGAAGATGATAGGTTGTAAATGTGATGAAGATAAGAAGAAAAAGATTAGTAGAGGAAATGAGATAGAAGACAACAGTGAAGAAGAGTTGATGATGTAGGCCATTCACTACTAGCCAACTAGTAGTCCTATTGGTGTCTAACTTGTTAGACCACTGGTAGAACTACTATTCGGATTGTTTCATCACTTACGGTCCGACTAATTCTCCAACTCCAGTCGATGGGAAACAAAGGTTAGTCGGATGTTGGACCTTCTTGTTGAACCTCTTTTTGACCCAACTCGTTCGATTAGCCTCCCAACAACAGAAGAAAAGGAGAAAAAATAATTAGAATCTGAAGTTGAAGGATGGTAGTTATCATTCACAGTTGTAGAAAATTGATAGAAGAAAAAATAGTCAAACGAGATAAATTTAGATTGAACGAGAAAGGAAGTGAGAGGAGAAGAGTTGATAGGCAGGGATAGGGAAAAAAAGAAAGGACGATAAGTAAAAGAGAAAAATCACATGAGTAAACAAGGAAATGAGAAAACGGTATAAAAAAGAATGAACGTATAAGCGAATATACAAGGCAATAGAATGTATTAGATTGAAAGAGTAGGAGAAACGTGGAATATAGATTCCCTGGCATAAACGAGAAGATCAGCAAGATAAAAGAGATGATAAACTTGAGAAGTGGATAACAGTGAGAAAGGAAGGATGAAAAGAGGTAGATGAAAAACAGGAAAAGTGGAACAAATGATAAAGTATAAAAGATAATGACAAAAAGTGCATTGAAAGTGAGAGAGAAGAAGAAGATTAAAAGAGGAAGAAACAGTGGAAAGATAATAAGCAAGGTAAGTAGATAAGAGGGAGAAAGGAAGGATGAGAAAAGAAAAATGAAAAACAGAAAACGTCGAACAATATTAATATAGGATAAACAATAGGTAACGGGGAGAAAATAACTGATAGTGAGAGAGTGCGGGGGAGAGAGAGTGGTTGTGAGGAAGAAACAGCGGAGAGCAGTACACAGTTTCTGGTCTATTAGGGCATTGATAGGACACAAAGCAGTGATCATAGCGCCAGGGGAATTGTAATAGTACGTACCTACGATCATGAAGCACCTTGTAACAATCCTAACGAACCAAACAGAGACCTCCAGCGGATTTCCTCATAAACTCATCACCAATACACGAGCAGGTTGAGATTCTGCCCCTAATTTTCTACTCAGCCCAAACTCAGTGAGTTTCACTCTAAACGGTCAGCAGTGTTTGAAAGGGAAGCATTACGAATGTAAAACTGTCGGTCCCGGCTGAAGTATGACAGTCGTAAGGCCCATTGACGGCTTAAATTATATATTCAGGCGGTGGGACCTTCCCGCAAGGGACTCCCCACCAACAAAAGCCATACGAATTTACTTTTACGAATGTAAAGGGTTGTTGCATTGGTTATGTATATGGAATTCTGACAGTTTGGAGTTGATCTCACTATATATGTATTTAAAGGTGATGGTTTCTTGATCCATTCCGAGCTACTTTGTATTAACACACTTTTTATGTATTTAAACACGACATGCAGTCAAATATTAAGTAAATAATTAAAAACTTTTACTTACTGGCTGAAGTACTTTCGATCGTCTAGCGATCATTTTCAACAGCTAGACGATTGAAAGTACTTCCGTCAGTAAGTAAAAGTTTTTAATTACTTACTTAATCAAATCAAATCAAATCAAATCAAATTTTATTCTCACAATTTACAAATAATACAGTACAGTTACAGTACATTTATATATACCCTTACGTTATGAGAGACTCACATGTAGGCAAAAGCCTGTGTTTGTGAGGGCCTGGCGTAGTTCGCTGAATTTAAAATCGATAAACTAAATTATAAAAATTGATATTATATTAAACTAAATTGAGAAAAATACAGATTGAAAAAAAGATATGAGTAAATGTTGATATTATAAGCAGAAAAACAAATAATTGGCTGCAGAAACAGCCAGTTATAATTAATGACTAAAAATTAGTAAAACTAAAAGGTAGATATATAATAATTGATAATAATTGACTGCATGTCGTGTTCTAATACATAAAAAAGTATATATGTATTTACTCATTCATTGCAAAAAACACTGTAATCATAATATAATATTATGACATTGGAGGAAAACCTAAGCTGATCCTATACTATTTCTCTCCAAAAATGCCGATAAAATGTCAATGTTCTTCAAAGTTAACCTATTTTGAGGCTATGAAATCACCATTGCTTCGTCACTTGATTTTCGGTGCAGGAATAATATCTTGAAGGATTGTTTGATTCTGTTGACTTGAATCTACTTTCAATCGTCATAGTTGTTCAAATGAGAAGCATTGATTATATGCATAGGGGGTTGCTGACAGTTTGAAGTGTATCTCAGAAGTAAACTATAAATATCATCAAGGATGGTTTCATTCTTGAATTTACTCTCAACGGTCATGATTGTTCTAATAAGAAGCATTGATTGTATGTTTAGAAAATCTTGACAGTTTAAAGTAAACCTCACTATATTATACCATAGAGAAACAATAGCGTAAGTAGATATCCCATGGTATAGGGCATTTTTGTCGAAACTTTTACTGTTATCTCAAGCCGATTACTGTTGATCATTGTCGAATTTTACTGTTCTGTTGGGGAGGGAGTGTATGAACGGCACCATTTGAGAGACTACCAGTGTCACACAGCTTCACGGGAAAGAATTACATTACCTATCGGCTTGAGATATCAGTAAAAGTTGCGACATAAACGCCCTATACCATGGGATATCTACTTATGCTATTGTTTCTCTATGATTATACAGAGTGAGTCATATGTATGGGAACCCTTCAATAAATTGAAGACTGTTGTAGATATAATACTGTAACTTTCAGGATAAGTTATTGGTCGAATAATCTACCTTTTGACGTACAACTGAATTTCAACCCCTTATAAGGGGGTGACTTAGGGGTTGTAACTCGAATATTTTAAATGTAAACACCCATTGTGTGATACATCATCTGCAATGCCTTTATAAAGCTAGAAAGATGGCATCGATAAAAGTGTTCTATGATACTTGAATCTAAAATGGTGGCTGATTGAAGTTTAAGTTTTAAGGAAATGAGGGGTTGTAACTTAACTATTTTAAATGTTAACACCCATTGTGTGGTGCATCACTTTAAAGGCCTTTCTCAAACAAGAAAGATGACATCTATAAAAATGTTCTATGATACTTTTATCCGAAATGGTAGCTGATTGAAGTTTTAGTTTTTTAAGAAATAATTGATAAAGTTCAATCAGCCGCCATTTTGGATAAAAGTATTATAGAACATCTTTATTGATGTCATCTTTCTCGTTTTGAAAAGGCCTTAAAAACTGATGTACAACACAATGGGTTTTCAAAATATTTGAGTTACAACTCCTCATTTCTATTAAAACTAAAACTTCAATTAGTCGCCATTTTGGATACAAGTATCATAGACCATTTCCATCAATGCCATCTTTTTTGTTTTGAAAAGGCCTTTGAAATGATGTACCACACAATGTGTGTTCACATTTAAAATATTCGAGATACAACCCCTAAGTCACCCTCTTATGAGGGGTTGAAAGTCAGTTTTATGTCAAAAGGTAGAATATTCGACCAATAGCTTATCCTGAAAGATACAGTATTATACCCACAACAGTCTCCAACTTATTGAGAGGTTCCCATACATATGACTAACTCTATTTATCATGAAGGTTTTTTGATTCTCATCATCATCTTCACTTCAGGGATTAGGATTATTAATGAACCTGTTCCGGTACCCATCTCTTTCTTGGTCTCCCTACATCTCTTTTTCCTGTAGGTCTATAGTTTTGGACTACAACGGGAATTCTTCCAGGTGGCATTCTATCCAAATGACTGCACCAGTTGCGTCTATTTTGAATAATTCTTTCACGTAGAGGAGCAACCAATAAACCCTGTCATATATCAGTGTTTCTTATTCTATCAACTCTAGTGCAGCCAAATACACTGCTTAGAAACCTCATTTCTGCAGCTTGAATTCGACTGTTCATTCTACGTGTGTGAATCCAATTCTCACTTCCATATAGGAGAGTCGGAACTGCAATGGTATTATAGAACTTTATTCTGGTTTCTTGTCTTGATTTATTTTTGAGGTTTCTATGTATAGTGCCACATATTTTCTGAAACTTTGAAATTTTATTTCATACATCAATATCTGTATCATATTACATCATTACCAAGATAGTTGAAATTTTTCACTTGTTCTATTAATTTTCCGTTCAATTCTATTTTGGTTCTAATTGGATATTTTCCTTTGAATGCCATGGATTTTGTTTTTATAACTGATATTCTCAAATTGTGATTTTCAGCAACTCTGTCCAACATGAAAACTGATTTTTGTAAGGAATCTTCATTTTTCTGAATTATTACTAAGTCGTCTGCATACATAGTTTTTTGATTCTGTTTCCTTGAATTTAAACTCACTGGTCAGAATTGCTCGAATAGGAAGCATTGATGTAATATATAAGCTGAGCTTTAGTGTTTACGAGTTTGTGTTTCTTGAATAGTTCCAAATTTTGTTAAATAACTCAATATTATTCGTTAAATGTGGTGATTGAGTGGAATATCTCTAATTAATTTATCAATTTAAGCCATCTAAATTCAAAATTTATAGTTTTAATGTTTATTTTGAACCATAATTTTATAAAAATTGTACAAGTGAAATTCTAACCTTATCTTGGACTTTGTCACCTATAAATTTGGAAGAAAAATAGCACAAGGACTACCTTATTATTTTATCTTTCAATGTTATTACATTAGTGTCATTTGCATTGTAAATAAATAAATAAAATAAATAAATATCTAAAAAATAAGGAATTCTGACAGTATGTAGTGAATCCAACCACGGATATCATCAAGGATCCTTTGTTCCAGTTCCATTGAACCCACGCTTTTCAAGTTATCATTATATTCATCATCAGGGCTTGTTTCCTTGGAGTTTTGTAACTAATCAGCTGTTGATCTGTTGCTATTCTGAAAACAGCTGATTGAGTATGAATTGTTGTAATATTATTCCATGACAAGCTACATTTGTCCACAGTATACATACAGTACGGAAACTTGGCTAGTACCCTGACGCTAAAATCCGCCATCTTGTTAGGAAGCGCCGCATTGTAATAGTATTGATGGTAGGTTCGGATCACTCTAATGATCCGGATCAATTGATCTGGTTCACTGCTACGAGCCAATCAGAAGACCAGGATTGGAACTTCCCAAGGTCACGTGACGTGTTTAGTATTGTGGTCATGTAAAAAGCATTGGTTAGATAGGCGATTGATTACAAGTTTCCATTCTGTATATTCTGTGATTTGACCTCGTAGACTAATTCAATGATAACTGTAGTGAGGTCACGTTATAATGGCAGAAATTGATTAACATTTGTTCTGCTATTCTTATCCATCATTCGACAAAGAAGATAGCGCTACACTTTTCTAGCGCGCTTCACAACGTTGATAGATCATTTTTCAATAATGTAGGAATGTGATTAATCAACATAATATTCAATCCTACTTATAGAAATTCATTATTGAATCATTGAAAAATATATTTTCTTGGTGAATAAAATATATAATGATTATGTTAAACAAGAATAAAAAGAAAAGTAAATTCGTATGGCTTTTGTTGGTGGGGGATCCCTTGTGAGAAGGTCCCACCGCCTGAATATATAATTTGAGCCGTCAATAGGCCTTACGACTGTAATACTTCAGCCGGGACCGACAATTTAACGTGCTCTTCCGATAACACAGATGAACAGTTACTATTGCATCAGATTGATTCTTCATTAAAATATAAGAGTTCTATGACGTAGTTGACAATATGCTTGCTTAGCAACTATTCTTATGAGGGAACTAGTCATATGATTATGTCTTATGACTGTGTTTTACTTCTATTATTATGGAAATAAGTATATTTTCACGTTTTATTTTTATTGTAATGACTTCTTGCTTGTAATATTGTGATTCAGTCTATCATTTACATTTGTAATGGGAATTGATGCTATCAATTAGCTGCTGTAATGAAATATTTCGACTTCACTTGATTCAAACAATAACATCATCAAAAATATACCAGTATCGGCTTCTATCGTCCATAAAAGGCAGTGTCAAGGCAGAGAATCGGTAACGCTGTTCTTCGTTCTTTCTCTACTGTCATAACGTAGATCACTAATTATTATATTATTATTGTAAATGCAAGTTTTCCAATCCCCATTACCACAAATACCTATTTCCAGTTCAAATCTATATTGTCTATTGTAGTCCACGTTATAATGGCAGTGTTTGATTAGCAATGGTATTGCTATCCTTGTCTATCATGTCACAAAGTGAAATTGTGACGAGAAAATAATAAATAATATTATTGAAAGACGCTCGGCTATCAGCAATGCTAGCCGACCGCGGAGATAAGGGAGGTACCGATGGCGCACCATCTTCCGCGCATCAAGACGATTTCCACCGCCTCTGGCGGCGGCTCAACTCCATCCCCTCCACTTTGGGGGAGTATTTAAAGGCCGGACGAGCCCCAGACCACAGCATTCCGCTCACAACCTTCCTGCTCCTGGTACAGCGGCCCGTTGGCTGCCGTACGTCCCCGACCTCCTGCCCTGGTACAGCGGCCCGTTGGCTGCCGTACGTCCCTGTCCTCCCATCCACCTAGGGCACAGCGGACCGTTGTCTGCCGTCCCTGTCCTCCCATTTCCCCAGGGCACAGCGGACCGTTGTCTGCCGTCCCTGACCTCCCATCTCCCTAGGGCACAGCGGACCGTTGTCTGCCGTCCCTGTCCTCCCATTTCCCCAGGGCACAGCGGACCGTTGTCTGCCGTCCCTGACCTCCCATCTCCCTAGGGCACAGCGGACCGTTGTCTGCCGTCCCTGTCCTCCCATTCCCCCAGGGCACAGCGGACCGTTGTCTGCCGTCCCTGACCTCCCATCACCCTAGGGCACAGCGGACCGTTGTCTGCCGTCCCTGTCCTCCCATTTCCCCAGGGCACAGCGGACCGTTGTCTGCCGTCCCTGTCCTCCCATTTCCCCAGGGCACAGCGGACCGTTGTCTGCCGTCCCTGACCTCCCATCTCCCTAGGGCACAGCGGACCGTTGTCTGCCGTCCCTGACCTCCCATCACCCTAGGGCACAGCGGACCGTTGTCTGCCGTCCCTATCCTCCCATTTCCTCAGGGCACAGCGGACCGTTGTCTGCCGTCCCTGTCCTCCATTTCCCCAGGGCACAGCGGACCGTTGTCTGCCATCCCTGACCTCCCATTCCCCCAGGGCACAGCGGACCGTTGTCTGCCGTCCCTGTCCTCCCATCTCCCTAGGGCACAGCGGACCGTTGTCTGCCGTCCCTGTCCTCCCATTTCCCCAGGGCACAGCGGACCGTTGTCTGCCGTCCCTATTCTTCCTTCTCCCCAGGGCACAGCGGACCGTTGTCTGCCGTCCCTATTCTTCCTTCTCCCCAGGGCACAGCGGACCGTTGTCTGCCGTCCCTATTCTTCCTTCTCCCCAGGGCACAGCGGACCGTTGTCTGCCGTCCCTATTCTTCCTTCTCCCCAGGGCACAGCGGACCGTTGTCTGCCGTCCCTATCCTTTCTGTCCTTCCTTTTCCTACTCCACTGGAGCGGAACCGAGGCCATAAGGCCGATACAAAATTACATCAAAGTGGTGTCATCAGAGAAGAGAGCGACCTTCACGCCGTCAGAAGCACCAGGAGGTGCTGTTCACGCCAGCTGAGGGACAAAGAAGAAGGAAGAGGAACTTCGACTTGCCTCCTTTCCCCGCCCACATTACGACTGAGCGAAGTCATCCAGGAGCAACACCTGGGTATCAATCACCCACCTCTGAAGCTACTCAGGGTGTACGTGATAGATTGGCGCCCGCACTTAGGGCACGAGGCAACGAAGTAAGAATCATCATGAGTGAACAGGGCGAGTCTGATTCAGATGCTCGACATCAGGAGCTGACAGAGGATCAGTCAGTTGAGGACGTAAACCCCGAGGTGATAGCCGACCCCAGAGTTTCCTGGATCTATAAATTGAAAAAGGAAGAAGCGTTCAATCTTCTACAAGATTGGGGCATAGTGTCATCTGGAACACTTGCTGAGTTGAGAAGGTTGTTAGTAGAACAACATAAGAAGATGGCTGTACGTGATCCCAGCCCAAGACCCGGCATAATGAGCGGAAGCAGTGGGGAAACTAAACACTTGGTGACAGGTACCCATACTGAGGTTACAACCAATATTCACACAAACCCCCTCATGGATCCAGGGTCGGTATGTGACAAGGTAAGAAGCTGGAGACTGTCATTCGATGGCCAATCAGATGCTCCCAGCTTCTTGGAAAGGCTAGACGAGCTACAACAAGCCTATGGGCTCACTGGCAACCAGCTACTAGTCGCACTGCCTGAATTACTGGTTGGTAAAGCTACTCTATGGATGCGTAATCGTCGTGACCAGTGGAAATCATGGGACAATTTTGTGACAGATTTCAGATCACGCTACTACCCACTTACCTATGAGGAGGACCTCGAGAATCTAATTCAGGCAAGGAAGCAAAGGGAAGGTGAATTGTTTGACGAATTTCTCGAAGATGTACTGACACTCATGAGGCGACGAGGAGGTTTCACAGACGAAAATAAATTACAGAGAGTGTATAAGAATCTCCTCCCAAGGTACAAATTGTATATTCGGCAATCGGATGTTCATAGTATTGACGAATTGGAAAAATTCGCGAGGGAGTATGAACAAATAAAAGCAGAGGAGAAACAGAATAGACAGAACTCGAGAGTTCACAAGACTGAGGACACAAAAAAGATTACAGGACTCAAGGTCGGGACAGTGATAGCCACTAGAAGTAACAGACCCTCTCTTAGCGAGTCTGAACCCGTGTGTTGGCAATACAAGAAACCGGGGCACTGGAGATCATGCTGTCCCGAAATCCCACCATGTAAAAGGTGCGGAAAGAGAGCACTGAAATGTGTCTGTGATATTCAAAAGGAGAATAAAACTCTGAACAAGACAGCAGTGATGCAAATGGCACAGAGGATTCCTGTAATTGAAGAGTCATCAAGGGACAACAGAATATTTATTACCGTGACAATCGGCGGTAAGAAGTGTCAGGCATTGCTGGATACCGGTGCCGAAGCTAATTATATGAGTAATGAGGTGTATAAAGTCCTCCAAGAAATAGGGATGATACGGAAAGAACCAGCACGTCACCGCGCGATATTAGCTGATGGACGGTCAACCCCGTTAAATGGGAAAGTGACTACTAATGTGACCATAGAACAAATCACAGTTCCACTAGTGGCATCTATAATGGAAGGACTTGAACAAGATCTGCTATTAGGCATGGAATTTATGCGTAAAAACAGAGTGAATATTCACACATTCACAAGAGAGGTGGAGTGGGATCCTCCCCAATTAAATCCTTCAAGACAGCCAATTATGTTGCGATCACCCTTATCGGGGAGTAGGATGACAAAAGTCCCAACAATATCAGCTGTACAATCCGAATCTCAGGACAACAAGGATCGCGACAAAAGGATATTCATGCAGTTTGGTTTGAACAGAGTCGAACCCAATGCCTTGATTGATAGAAAGGCAGAGATGTCATATATTCCAAGGCAAGAATCCTGGGATGACATAGTTGATCACTGTGATGGAATGAGCGACTCTGAACGACAGGCCGCGATTTATGCTCCAACTGTCAGAGCAAAGACTTTGAACTCTGAGAAAGTTAGGATGGAACGAATGCCACCTCATGGCAAGTCGGAATCTAACCCAGCAGTCGAAATGGAGAGGATAACTCGAGGTGAGATACCAGCCTCCACAGACCAACTGACACCCCCGCTTCACATGACAAAAAAGAGGGTGATAGTGAAAGGATCAGAGTCACCCTTAAATAGCAAAGAGACGGTTGAGGTCACAGTGAGGCGAATTCCAGCTCGTGTCGAGTCAGATGTTAGTCTCACGGTCAACACAGAGCAGATAGTCCCACAGGATCCCAGACCAGGCCCATCTAAAAATATGGATCTGGTGCTGTGCCACCGCAACACAACACCAGGCAAGCGCAAAAGAGCAGGTCGACCACGCATAAAAGTCCAATTTCCAGATGGACGATGTAAATATGTACCTGTGAACCGGGTTTAGATGATGATCATAGTGAGTGGCATACACCTCTAAAGGTGATGCCTGGGAGGTGTACACCTCTTAAGGTGATGCCTAGATGGCTCACGCCTTTTAAGGTGGTGCCATAGAGGGCTCCGAACACCCCCCCCCCCCCCAAGTAGGAGTGGGGTGTCACAAAGTGAAATTGTGACGAGAAAATAATAAATAATATTATTGAAAGACGCTCGGCTATCAGCAATGCTAGCCGACCGCGGAGATAAGGGAGGTACCGATGGCGCACCATCTTCCGCGCATCAAGACGATTTCCACCGCCTCTGGCGGCGGCTCAACTCCATCCCCTCCACTTTGGGGGAGTATTTAAAGGCCGGACGAGCCCCAGACCACAGCATTCCGCTCACAACCTTCCTGCTCCTGGTACAGCGGCCCGTTGGCTGCCGTACGTCCCCGACCTCCTGCCCTGGTACAGCGGCCCGTTGGCTGCCGTACGTCCCTGTCCTCCCATCCACCTAGGGCACAGCGGACCGTTGTCTGCCGTCCCTGTCCTCCCATTTCCCCAGGGCACAGCGGACCGTTGTCTGCCGTCCCTGACCTCCCATCTCCCTAGGGCACAGCGGACCGTTGTCTGCCGTCCTGTCCTCCCATTTCCCCAGGGCACAGCGGACCGTTGTCTGCCGTCCCTGACCTCCCATCTCCCTAGGGCACAGCGGACCGTTGTCTGCCGTCCCTGTCCTCCCATTTCCCCAGGGCACAGCGGACCGTTGTCTGCCGTCCCTGACCTCCCATCACCCTAGGGCACAGCGGACCGTTGTCTGCCGTCCCTGTCCTCCCATTTCCCCAGGGCACAGCGGACCGTTGTCTGCCGTCCCTGTCCTCCCATTCCCCCAGGGCACAGCGGACCGTTGTCTGCCGTCCCTGACCTCCCATCTCCCTAGGGCACAGCGGACCGTTGTCTGCCGTCCCTGTCCTCCCATTTCCCCAGGGCACAGCGGACCGTTGTCTGCCGTCCCTGACCTCCCATCTCCCTAGGGCACAGCGGACCGTTGTCTGCCGTCCCTGTCCTCCCATTTCCCCAGGGCACAGCGGACCGTTGTCTGCCGTCCCTGACCTCCCATCACCCTAGGGCACAGCGGACCGTTGTCTGCCGTCCCTGTCCTCCCATTTCCCCAGGGCACAGCGGACCGTTGTCTGCCGTCCCTGTCCTCCCATTTCCCCAGGGCACAGCGGACCGTTGTCTGCCGTCCCTGACCTCCCATCTCCCTAGGGCACAGCGGACCGTTGTCTGCCGTCCCTGTCCTCCCATCCACCTAGGGCACAGCGGACCGTTGTCTGCCGTCCCTATCCTCCCATTTCCTCAGGGCACAGCGGACCGTTGTCTGCCGTCCCTGTCCTCCCATTTCCCCAGGGCACAGCGGACCGTTGTCTGCCATCCCTGACCTCCCATTCCCCCAGGGCACAGCGGACCGTTGTCTGCCGTCCCTGTCCTCCCATCTCCCTAGGGCACAGCGGACCGTTGTCTGCCGTCCCTGTCCTCCCATTTCCCCAGGGCACAGCGGACCGTTGTCTGCCGTCCCTATTCTTCCTTCTCCCCAGGGCACAGCGGACCGTTGTCTGCCGTCCCTATTCTTCCTTCTCCCCAGGGCACAGCGGACCGTTGTCTGCCGTCCCTATTCTTCCTTCTCCCCAGGGCACAGCGGACCGTTGTCTGCCGTCCCTATTCTTCCTTCTCCCCAGGGCACAGCGGACCGTTGTCTGCCGTCCCTATCCTTTCTGTCCTTCCTTTTCCTACTCCACTGGAGCGGAACCGAGGCCATAAGGCCGATACAAAATTACATCAAAGTGGTGTCATCAGAGAAGAGAGCGACCTTCACGCCGTCAGAAGCACCAGGAGGTGCTGTTCACGCCAGCTGAGGGACAAAGAAGAAGGAAGAGGAACTTCGACTTGCCTCCTTTCCCCGCCCACATTACGACTGAGCGAAGTCATCCAGGAGCAACACCTGGGTATCAATCACCCACCTCTGAAGCTACTCAGGGTGTACGTGATAATCATTTAACAAAGCAAATAGCGCTATCTCTTTCTCGCTTCGCTCTGTTGCCAGATCGTTTTCTAACAATGCAGAATTGATAATTGATCGAGCGAAGTGAGGTCTAAGATTTGAGTCGACAGTTTGGCATTTCTCTTGCATTTACGGCGAAACTTGGTAATAGATTTTATACAAGGTTTTTGGAAATTTTTCATTTCAAGGATAATATAAAAGGAAAAAGGAGCCTCCTTCATACGCCAATATTAGAGTAAAAATCAGACTTTAGAATTATTCATTATAAATCAGCTGTTAAGTTGATTATGAATTGCATGCCATGACGCATGTAATTCAATATCTCAATGTAACTTGGTAAAAAATCAGCTGCTGTGTAGATTATAAATTGCATGCCTCATTGAATACAATTTTTATGCACTATTAAATGAACTATTGATTGCGTGCAATAACGCATGCAATTAATAACTAAAATAACATAGTATTTAATTGTCTCTCAAACTTTCTTTGCTTTGTGCTCGGGCTGTCCTGTTGCCAGTATGTCTTGAAGGAGATTAGATTTTGATGTTTGCTTTTTTGATACACCAACCCCAACAGCCATTAGCCGTTTTCACAACGATATCTCGCCGACACGACATACAGACAAGATTTACTCTGATGGACAGTATAAGAGGAGGCTGTGGTTTATAACTGCGCAAGGTCTACTATTCACAGAACTACTAGTAATATTTCTTCTCTCCCCTTTTCTCATAATTTTTTTGTTTTCAATCATACAACACTCCTCAGCTTCTCACCTATAATTATTCATCCGTTCATTACTTCTCTCTATCCCTTTCCCACTATTAATGTTCCTTTTCTCTTCCTATCTATGTTTTATCACGCTCCTTCTTTATTGTTTTACTTCTTATCTTTCTTCCCCTCCCAGATACTCCATGAGTTTCTCCAATGAAGTACACTTTTGTAAATTCAAATCTCCTATTTCTTCCTTCACCCTCTTTCCCATAATTAATAATTATAATTGATCATTTTAAACAAGAATTGACAGTTGATATTATATCAATAAACCTGTATTAGCTACCGTTTATAGAAGGCAAGGTACGGCAAGACGGAGGATCGGCAACGTTGTTTTGCTATCTTTCTCCACTGCCATTATAACGTCGACCTCACTATAGTCAGTGTTGTGGAGTAGCAGCAGCTGATACCTTTGCAACTTGTCCCTGGGATTTGTGGTAATGGAAACATTCTGCAACAAACATTCGCGGACCTTTTGCCTTACATCTCTGCCAGAGATTGGAATCAAAGACGGCTTTCGTCGCGTATTTTATTCATAGCGCAACATTCCATTTGGTTTGCTAAAGTGAACCATGAACCATTCCCGGTGTATGTAATACAGCTGCTCGCTCACATGATGCAAGGAGCTGACTCGAGGTGGCTCGTTGATGTTTTTCCAATAGAATTGCAGCTATAGTGAGGTCCACGTTATAATGACAGTATTTGCTCAACTTTGGAATTGGTATCCTTGTCTATTATTCGACAAAGCCGGTGGTACTATCCTTTTCTAGGTCCACAACAATGCCAATTATGTTTTTGACAGTGTAGAAATATAATTAATCAATGCAGAGAATCGGCATTGCTATTCTCCTATCTTTATCCACTGTCATTATAACGTGGACCTCACTACAGTCAACCGATCCATGGGGAGCTGAGCGAATATTCGGACGGGATCGCTTCATTCTCTTGCAGATGGAGAGAGAGAAAGTGAGATATATGTTTGAGAGTGTGAGAGAGAAGGAGATGGTGATGGATGAAGGAGAGGAGTGGTGATTGAGGGGGTGCTGTGAGATACAGGAGGATAGAAGGAAATGGTACTGTGAGAGAAAGAGAGATGGAAGAAGGAGAAGAGAGAAGATTGAGGGGTTCTGTGAGAGGAAGGAGGATTGTGGAGAACGGTGGATAGAAGGATAAAGGTGAAAAAGAGAGAGCGTCAGAGATATGATATACTACTGTATGTTGGTAAGGAAAGAGGATGAGAGAGATGACTTAGTAGAGGAAGATCACTGATTAAGGAAGAGGAAATAGGTGAGAATAAAGGAGGGACTGAGATTCAGATTCAGATTCCTTTATTCATGTGTTTAACAAAACATAATTCAACTTACGTTCTAGCGTTAAAAATAAATACCAGTAGCGGTAAAATGACACGGTGAATCATATTAAACTGATGAGTTCTACAATAATATTGAGCAAGAATAATGATGAAAAATGCAAAAGTTAAGGTACTACTGTAATGTTTCCACATGAAACGGTGAAGTTTGGACCCTAAGAAGTACATTCTCAGAGAGGGTATCTAGGATACCCTCCCCTTCAGCACTTAACCGTAAAAAAAGAAAGTGTGAGGGAGAGGTATGAATTCAGAATGGTTGTCAACTCTTGGAGGAAACTTTTGAGATGATATTTTTCAAGGAGTAATTTAAGATTTTGTGCAGTTGATAACATATATTATGAGTGGGAATTACTTGAGAAATGTGATGGCTCAAAACGTCAATTTCTGCTGAGAGTAGCTTCTCATAGACCTCTACTCTTGTACAGGTTTCCACGTTTTGAGCACCTCTAGTTCAGGAGTTATCATTGATTTTTTGATTTACTATATAGTACAGTAAACCTAAGTAGAGGAGATTAGTGGGAAAAGACTGACTTTTTTGCTCGAGATCCCCCTCCCCCCTCTCCCCCCTCGTCCATCCCTCCTCCCCTTCCCCCCGCCTGTAGGGCGGGGGGTGTTCTAAAAATAGATTTCCCCTTCCCCCTGTCCAGTGGTGGTGAGGGGGGTAAGATATCTCTCTCTCTCTCTCTCCAGGTGAGGGAAAAAAAATTTCCCTTTTAGGAGGAAAAATTCCCTCTGTCTACTGTCAAATTGAAGTGAATCCATATTTCTACATCTAATGCTATGCTGACAGATTGAGGTGAATCCTAAAGATGTGGGGGAAAAAATCTCTTGAGAGGGAAAAATTCCTTTGGTGTCAAATTAAAGTGAATTCATATTTCTACATCTAATGCTATACTGACAAATTGAAGTGCATCCATATTGCTATGATGGCAGACTCACTTTGAGAAATTCCTTTGGTGTCAAATTAAAGTGAATTCATATTTCTACATCTAATGCTATAGTGACAAATTGAAGTGAATCCATTTCGCTCCAATGGATTGATGACAGGCTCAAGAGATAGAGATCTCCTTCTTTTACTCATGACATCTCTTTCCCGCACCCTTTCCGAAAGGAGATAAGAATCAATTGAGAAATTCTCTCCCAGTATAGATGAGAGGGAAAAATTCCCTTGGTGACAGATTAAAGTGAATCCATATTACTCTGCTCCCTGTGAGGTCCCTTGCTAACCCCATTAACTCCTACATCGAAAACCGTTACATGAAAAAATCGATTTATGTGACAAGTGTTTAGTCGTTAAAGTTACTTCAAACAACCTTTTTCAAGATTTATCGATATAGTCAAAAATGTCTAGGGTGAAAACTATAGGTCTGTACTTCTCTCTCTCACACAAGTGTTTATACAATCAATCACAGAGGTGTAGACTGAAACAACATATCGTTCACTCTCTCTCATAATATGTCAACCTTTTACAAGATTTATGCATGTATCAGATTGCTATGTGCTTATAACATTGCTTGAATGATAAGAATATAGATAAGAATCTGAAAAGGTGAATGTGATTTGAAAAGGGGGAGGTGCGCCCACCCACATCTGTGGGAGCACGAGAAGGAGGGGGCGAGCGCTTGCCTGCACAGCTGTGTGCCTCTAGCGGTAACTCTACTGAGCATGCTCACAACAAACTATAAAAGAGCTGCTCACCTTATTTAAATTATCATTCACAACAGAGCAGCTGAACCATTTCTTCTGTGTGATATTCATTACGAACTTATCAACATCGTCAACAACAGGTAAGAATTGAAAACAATTTTTTATCAAATATGCACACATTTTATTCAACTATTCACACATACATACAATTCGTAACACATAGGTCATATGTATACAGATATAAAAATTGTTAAGCTTTAACAATTTTTATATCCGACCAATTTACCGACTTATGTGTTACTACCAACACATAATTTTTACAGTTGATGTTAAAATGTTCTATTTTTTCTCTGCTAATGCAGGAAGCAAATCTTTGAGGTAGATTTGCTTCCTGCATTCCTTATTTTTAAAATTACACACCGACCGTGTTTATTGGTATGCTCCCTTGCGCTGATAATGGGGTAGGGTACATCCTCTTTCAACTCTCTCAGTGGCACCCAGGGTTTGGGTGCAGGCTGATTGATGAGTTGAACAGAGTCCATCTCCCTCCTCTCATCCTCCTCTGCCCTCTGCACTTCCTTCATCAGGGTGACAAGTGATGACTTGTTCTCCACTGCAGCACGTTTCTGTTGAAAAATATTTGATAAGTGTCTTATTTGTTTCAGATTATCATCAGATCAGATTTGTCAAATCATACTAGAGAACTTGATCAATAGATTCACTACACAATCTCAAAGTGAGTAATTGCAGAATCTGCCAACACTAATATCTTGTAATTCAATTGTATCTCTAATCAGTTCAAATAATATTTTCTTGCTATCAAATAATTTATGCATGAGCGATTACTTTTAACACTAATATCTTGTAATCCAATTGTATCTCCAATCAGTTCAAATAATATTTCCTTGCTATCAAATAATTTATGCATGAGCGATTACTTTTAACACTAATATCTTGTAATTCAATTGTATCTCTAATCAGTTCAAATAATATTTCCTTGCTATCAAATAATTTATGCATGAGCGATTACTTTTAACACTAATATCTTGTAATCCAATTGTATCTCTAATCAGTTCAAATAATATTCAGATCAAATAATTTATGCATGAGTGATTACTTTAAACAATAATTCTTTGCTATCAAATAATAATAATCAAAGACTTGTATGTGTACAGATTTTTTTTTTCCAATGATCGATTGTTTTATAAAAAAATCTGTACACATACAAGTTAATAATATTTGTTGAAACTGACCTTTGTTTGTGAGCAGATTGACTCCTCCTCCTCTCCCCCGCCAACCTCAGGGTCGTGCCCCAAACACCAACTTCCTCTTCATCTGCTTCTTCCTCTCATCATTTTCCTCTCCCTACATTTTCCTCTCATCACTTCTGTTTATATAGCATACGTTTCTCTCTCTGTTCCAGGCACGTGCGAGCGAGAGCGTGGTACAAGGCGAAAAAAAAAATTCGAATTTCTCCCCAACAACACGTGCTCCCAGATCGTTATCAGATTGTAAGTATCCCACACACGATCATTTTTCGAATAGCATCCATGTGTTAGAAGACGAAAAAAAAAAATCTCGTCTAGAACTCAGCATGAGACTTCACCTGCTAGAATTTATTCTACGCCCCAATAAAACCCATGATTCTAATTTTATAATTCAAATCAATGTTAGATCCTTCAACATGGAAGCAAGAACCTAATTTTTCATAATCTCTCACAAAAGTTAAATATTGTAGATTTGTCCATCCTTTTTCTGCTAACTGTGCCAATATATCTAGGTGCGTGTCCAAGAGTTCACTTAATTTATATTGATATCTCATTTTTTCTAAAGGAACAGAATGGTATTCACTTAATTGATTAAAATGTCTATCTATAATGAATTGAACGCTCGAATCTGAAGACTTGTTCTCCACACCAAACACATTATCCATCTCAGTACACTAGCTTGATGTTGTATCAGCAAAGACAAGATGACTACCAACAGATTACCTTGCTCTAGCTTATTATTATTATTATGAAAAGCACACTCTACCGATAATTTATTGTACTTTATAGCACTCTATTTCTAATAAATATTTCAACCCATAGAGGAATAGCATTCTCGATTCAGTTATTAAATATTTCACAACATAGAGGAATAGCATTTCTCGATTCAGTTATTAAATATTTCATTGTTTTCACAGCATTTTCTCACCTCTCAACTCGAGTTCCGAACCTCATAACCAGTTGAGCTCTCGTCGAGACAACACAGCTGAGAGGAATCATAGGGTGGTCACCTGAGAGGAATCAATCATAGCATAATCATCTACACCTGTATCCTGCTATCTACACCTGTAGCCTGCTATCTACACTCGAGGAGATTCACGCACCATCAAGCACTACATGTAAGTACAGTTTTACTTTGATTTTATCCTCTGAGGAGGAAAATAGTCCTCCGAGGAGAGGTTTTCTCCTCCGATGACTATTTTTCTCCTCCGAGGACAGGTTTTCTCCTCCGAGGAGAAAAAACCTTCTACAATATACTGCATGCATGCGATTTATCTTTAGAATATGATATATCCGGAACATCCAAGCCCCGCTCTTCTTTCTCACACTCATCGTATAAACAAAACGGTAAATGAATTACTTTTTCAGTTGGTTCACCGATAATATATTTACAATAGACACATTGCAGATATAATGGATTTTTATGTAAGAAATAACCATTTCTCGCAAAATACTCTGCTTTATTGCGTAATGATTTACAAAAGTCACAATGTAGATGGTGTGGAGGTAGTTTTTCAAAGTACTCTCCTTGGACGGATGAATCTTCTGGCATATTAGTAAATGATAAATATCTTTCTTCATATAATCGTAGAATATTATTATCGTAATTCTCCTCTTCAATTGTTATATTTCCTTTCCTTCTACAGTTCGGGCTAAACTTTGCATGTTCGTTGGCTACAACATCATTTTGCTCCCAATCTCCTATACAAACTGAACAAAATACGCAGCGCACAATATCCGGTTCACTTGCGAATACAAAACCGTCTTTCGCCATATTTTCTGCCGACAAATTCTGACTAGTTTTTGTCCATTTTTTATCGAATGTTAATAATCTCAATCTTTCATGTAACATTATCTGTCCTTGTGATAACATCGTGAATGCCAATTCACAACTGATTGTGAATTACATTCCTTTACACATACTATTAATTGGCTATGCCATCCTGATCATTATTCTTTTGTTTTTTCAGTATCATGCCGAGGGAACGCAGACTTCGTGGGATCAATTCCGCAGCAGTCCGTCATCGCATCAGCCTCGATGAGGAGGATATCGACATCACCAGCGTGCTCGAGAGCTCGAAACGTCGAGTTTTCGATATAATTAGGGAACATGCCGCACGCTATGATGGCAATGTTAAATGGTTCATCGTCCTCAACGTTTTGCTGTATAAATTAGTGGTGATGGATGACAAGCAGGTTGGTGACTCTGTCTCATCTCTAATAAATCTACATAGTTACTCCAACATAGCACTAAATGTGCTTGAGAACTATGAAGAGTTTAATGAGCATTTCATGTTAGCCGTGAGAAAAATTCTCTCATCTTTTGAAAATTTTGTAAGATATGGGAGTGGATGGGTGCTAAAGAAAATTGAATCACTGGATGTGAACGTGATTAAATTTAATCCTATATACACATCCAGTTTCATTCAGACACCCCAGTTTTTGAAAAACAAAAATTGTATTATAAATGTGAAAAATCTCTCTGACGAAAAATGCTTTTTATGGTCAGTGCTCGCGTATTTCCATCAGAAGCCAAGGAACTCGAACTTAAGTGTAAAGTATTTGAGCAAGTTTGCTCACACACTTAATACGCGAGGTGTAAATTTCCCGGTGACGACACGCGATATTAAGAAATTTGAAATACTCAATCCGGACATTGCAATTCACGTCATCGCATACGACAACAAAAAGTTTTTCCCCTTCCGTACAAGCATTTTCCGCACGCGTAAACACCAAATTAATCTTTTAATGCTAAAAGGCGATGCAGGAAAAACTCATTTCTGTTTAGTAAATACCGCGAACGGGAAAAACGGGCTATCTCGTCTTCTCTCCCACCTTTCAAAATCCCACGGTCAAGTACATGTTTGTAATTTCTGTTTTCACCGGTTCACATCGAACAAATCTAAGAATTGTGATGGTAAAGCAAATTTGTTGAAACATGTGGAACTTTGTTCCAAGTTTGAATCTCAGCGCGTTTCATATCCTAAACGCGGAGAGACAATTAAATTCAAGAAACTAGGCGCGACGTTGAAGAAAAAGTACACCATTTACGCGGATTTAGAAACATACGTTGTTAATATCGATAATGATGATGATGATGATTCCGATTCTGATGAAATTACTCGTAGTTACACAAAGAAAACGGCGCGACATATTCCCTGCGGGTATTGTTTCGTTGTTATCGATGTTAACGGCGAAATCGCTCACGGACCTGTACTCCATAGATCGAGTAGTTTAGACGAAAAAATCATGGAGAAATTTCTTCAGGAAATTACAGATCTCGGTGACATTTTGTATGAGGATATGAAACGAGAAATTCCGATGCAAGCTTTATCCGAGAGTCAAGAGCGTGAATTTCAAAATTCAGTAAACTGCGGGCTTTGTGCTGAACCGTTTTTAGACAGCGATATTAAATGTCGTCACCACGCGCATGAAACCGGTAATTACTTGTGTGCGGCACATGTTTCTTGTAATTTAACAGCTCGTACTCCGGAGTACATATCGTGTTATTTTCATAATTTCTCCGGTTTTGATTCGCATTTTATTCTAAAATCGCTCGGTAAATGTAAAAAAGAAATTTCCTGCATCGCAAATACGTCAGAGAGATTTTTGACACTTTCAGTAGGCAAAATTAAATTTTTAGATTCCTACAAGTTTATGTCTGAATCCTTGGAAGTATTGGTGCGTAATTTGGTAGAGAGTACAGATATGGAAAAGAAGTTCGAACGATTATTTTCGGTGTTTGATGATCCACCTCGCGAACACAGACAGCTCTTGTTGAAGAAAGGAGTATATCCCTACTCGTACATGAGCTGTCCCGAAAAATTCGCGGAAACATCGCTTCCCCCCATTGAATGTTTTCATAACGACTTAACTGATACACCTTTGTCTCGCGAAGAATATGAGCATGCGCAAAGAGTGTTCTCAACATTCAAGCTGAAAAATCTGGGTGAATATCACGATTTTTATTTATGTTTGGACGTAATGCTATTAGCGGTAGTTTTTGAATCCATGAGGTCTACGCTTTTTAGCTCATATGGCCTCGATGTGACCCATTTTGTTTCCCTTGCCCACTTCACCTGGAATTGCATGCTGAAACACACTAAAGTCGAACTGGAATTACTAACACATCCGGACATGCATCTTATGTTTGAGGCGGGAATGAGAGGCGGGGTCTCATTTATCGGTAAACGTTATTGTGAGGCGAATAACAAACATCTACCCGAAACATACGATCCTTCAAAACCGTCTAATTATCTGCTTTATATCGATGCAAACAGTTTATACTCGGAAGCTATGAGCCGAAGCTTGCCTGTTGGAAATTTCAAATTCCTCTCAGAGGAAGAAATTTCCAGCCTTGATTTCGCGAATTTGGACAGCAATTCAGAAACCGGGTATATAATAGAATGCGATCTCAAGTACCCCCAAGAGTTGCATGATAAGCATGCGAGCTTCCCCCTCGCCCCTCTCCACCAAACGCCCCCGCGCGAATTGCTGTCGAACTACCAAACAAATGAGAACGGTCAAACTGGAACCAAAAAGCTCATGAACACACTTTTCGACCGTGAAAAGTACATTGTTCACTATATCAATTTAAAGCTCTACCTCCAGCTCGGTTTGAAATTATTGAAAGTGCATCGCGTCATTAGCTTTTCCCAATCTCCCTGGCTGAAAAGCTACATCGACTTTAATATCCGGAATAGACAGAACGCGAAAAATAAATTTGAAATATCCTTCTTTAAGGCCTGTTGTAACTTAATTTTTGGTAAAACGATACAGAGTAGTCGTAAGCAAATGAATGTTAAAATTATCACGGATGAAAAACGGTTAGATAAGTACATTTCAAACCCGCTATGTAAACGCTGGCAAATAATTAGTCCGAACGTGATCGCGGTTTTCTCTCGTAAGTTGGAACTTAAAATGAACAAGCCTGTCTATTCCGGCTTCAGTGTACTGGAGTTGAGTAAATTCCATATGTACGATTTTTTCTATTGTAAATTACAAAAAATTATACCGTGGGATCGTATAGAATTGTGCATGACTGACACCGACAGTTTTCTTCTTAACCTTAAAGTCGAAGATGTGTATCAGTTGATTAGAGAAAATTTGACCCTTTTCGATACTTCTAACTATCCACCTTCCCACCCTTGCTTTTCCATGGAGAGGAATAAAGTTGTAGGAAAGTTCAAGGATGAGACCGGGTCAAAGCCTGTCCATAGATTTCTCGGACTTAGATCCAAACTTTACTCATATTTAGTTTGTAACGAGAATGAAGAACTTGTAAATAAATGTATAGCAAAGGGTGTACAGAGCGGAGTAAAATGTAGAAAGCTTAATTTTAATTTATATATGAAATCATTGTTTGAACGTAGTGAACATGTAGAAAAATTTAATATGTTAAGATCGTATAATCACACCATGTACCAGGTTGAATGCGCAAAAATCTGTTTGAGCCCTTATGATGATAAGAGGTATATTGCTGAGAATGGTGTTGATACTCTCCCTTTCGGTCATTATAGTCTCAACACTCTAAATGATTGATCAGTATGTGCCATGACAACCATCCAACACCACTGATTTTGATTTGACTGTTGTAAATATCATGAATATTATTAGATCTAAGTTAGCTTTAGAGCTTCATAGCGTGCCGCGTGTGAACTATCCCACTCGCAAATATGAGTTGAAAAGTGAAAAAGACTTGCTTCAAGCCGATCTCATTGAGATGACAAGTTTATCACGTTTTAATAAGGGTTACAAATATATCTTAGCTGTTATTAATTGTTTTTCAAAATTTGCATATTGTGTACCATTAAAAGACAAGACAAGCCAATCTGTATTTAACGCTCTCGAGCCAATTATTTCTAAAAATAAAGGAGTTAAGCTGTTCCAAACAGATCAAGGAACAGAATTCTTTAATTTAAAAGTTAAAGCATTATTAGATAGATATAGTATTAAACATTATCATGTTTTTACTGATAAGAAAGCCTCCATAGTTGAAAGGTTTAATAGAACACTTAAAGCAAAAATTTATAGATATTTAACTGAACATGGAACCAAAAACTGGTCATCACAACTAGACAGATTAGTTCGAGATTATAATGCAACAATGCATTCATCCATTAGAATGAAACCTAAAGATGTGACGAAAAAAGATCGTAATCATGTTTTAATGTCATTGAATTCTGCATTCAATAGACGATATAAATTGAAAAATTCAAAACCGAAATTTAAGCTAGGAGATGTTGTACGAATCTCAAAGAAAAGGGTTCTTTTCGATAAATCTTATAACATAAACTGGAGCGCAGAGTATTTTGTAATTCATTCTATATTTCCTTCTCAACCTGTAACGTATAGCTTGCGAGATCTAAACGGAGAAGTAATTAGTGGCAGGTTTTATGCAGAAGAAATTAAAAAAACACAATTAAATGAATCGGAGAGACAAGTGTATTTGATTGAAAAAATATTAAAACGAGATAAAAAAGGACTGCTTGTGAAATGGATTGGGTTTTCAACTCCTAGTTATATTAGTAAGGATCAACTATTAGATGAAAAATAATCTTTTGTAAATATCATGTAAATTTATTGTAAATAATCTATTGTAAATATCACGTACATTTATTGTAAATAATCTATTGTTAATCTATTGCAAATACATTCCATTCAGTGTAAAAATATGACAAAGATTTGGTGTAAATATAATACGTCTCTATCAAAAAATGCTTCTCAGTTTCATTTTAATCTGAAGTTTTATTTGCTAAGGCTCAAGCGTTCTCGTGAAGAGGGTGCGGGTGAGAAACTTCTATCAGTGCATTGAAAGGGGAGAGCGCTTGCATCCCGATGTGATAAGCTATGGTGTCTAGCCCACAATCTCTTCCTCCTTGATAACTTATCAGTTCCTTATCAGATCGCATGCTGTACACGTGACTAACATGATTCCGATAGTAAATTTCGACAATGTTATAAGAGAGAAAGAAATGCCAACATGGTGTAAAAATGGTAAGTTATTACCACATAATGCAAGGATCCTTATAATAGGCTCTTCAGGTTGTGGCAAGACCAATTTACTATTTAATTTAATTTTTTCAAAGAATGGGTTGAGATTTAAAACTATATACTTGCACACGAAGAGCGAGTATCAAGATAAGTACTTGTTTTTGAGAAAAGTCTTTTCAAAAATGAAGGGTATTGAATTTCATATAAACAGCAATTCGGAATCTATAGCTCACCCCAACAAAATTCAACAATATTCTCTTGTCATTTTCGATGACTTCCAACTTAATCACGTGCCTCAAATAAGAGAATATTTTACCATGGGTCGACATCGTAATATTGACACTGCATATTTAATTCAGAGTTATGGGGCCACACAGAAACATTTCACTAGGGACAACGCAAATATGATTATAATCTTCAAGGTAGATTTATTGAGTCTGAAATTAATTCACAGAGATCATGTTGGAGCAGATATTCCTTATAAAGATTTCGTTAAACTTTGTCATACAGTTTGGAATCGTAAACCTCATAATTTTCTAACTATTATGACCGAGTGTGGAATTAATAGCGGGAAGTACCGAGATTCGCTCGATACGTTTCTTACCGTTCAGTAGAGATTAATTCTTTGTGCAGTCATGTTGTCATACGGCAGGAAGCTGAATAGAAAGGAGGTTGGTTTAATCGAAAAGATTAAGAAATTGAGAAAAGTAATTAGAGAGAAGCATAAAAGCTTAGTCAATTTTGAAAAGCGATCGGAGGAATATAATAGGAAAACGCTCTCTCCGTTAATAGAGCCCATAATTGAACTGGGAAAAAACAAATTCTCACACTCTGATGTAAAACCAAAAAAGGAACAGGTAAAAGAGGAGAGTATGGAAATTGATGATAATGAGGAGGGAGATGAACAGAGTTATGAGAGTTCAGCAGACAATTTTTTAAGCTCGACTAAATTTGAAAACAGTTTACTTGGTTCTAGCAGAAACGACAATGTGCTGTCACAATATCTAAAAACGTTTCATGCGGAAAAACAGAATAATTCAATCAGTTATGGAATTTCATATAATTCTAAAGATGACGTGTATTATATTGGTAATCAGCAAGTAATATTTGTTGATGGTTATATAGATATTGATAGTGAAAGATTTCGATTAACACACGGTCTACTTGAGTTGTTATTCAGTGCGAGACCAAACTCAAATCTTTATAATGAGAGAGATCTGGATAAGTATAAAAAAATCTTAACACTTACAGGTATACATTTAGATCGAAGAGGCTATGTTAAACGAAATCAGGGAATTAAATCGCAATTGATTCAAAAGTTATTTCCCAGTAAAAAAATTAGTAAAAAGAAGGGTTGGGGTTTATTGAAATTTGCAAAAAATAATTCTCATGATAGAATTTATCAATACTTTGATAATTTTGACGAATTAGTGGAAAGATTAAATTTACTCTATTCCTCAAAAGCTAGTGGGAACACTGGGCATGATGTGGAAATTGCAAGTATAATTGAAGAGCTAAAAGAAGCAAAATTAATTGTTTAGTGTCACGATGACTCTACATCGATTCGGACGAATTGATACACCTAGCGGAGCTAGTCTTACGTGTGATATTGACTCGATAACACAGAAGATAATCGAATCGATAAATCAGCAAGGAATCAGCGAAGCTGTGAAATTTTATTTAGATTCGCAAATAACCAAACTCGTTTCGGAAAATACAAAGAATATTGGAGTGAGCATAATTGAAAGAGAACATATTCTAAGCACCTTACAAAATTTCAGTGTAATATCGATAAAGCTATTGGAGAGAGAACTCAAACTCTAGAGAGTGCTTTAGGGGAAGTGAAAACTTTAACAGACAGCTTTTCATCTCAGTTGCTCAGTATTAACAACGATAAAGTTGATAAGGCTTATTTAGATGAAAAATTAAAAGCCGTATCAGATAAAATTAAGAATTTGGAGGTGCTGGACAGAAACTATCTCAATACTAAATTGAAACAACTTAGTACAGAAATTTTTACTAAAGTAAATGAAACTCACCCATCGGGAATTGATAAGCAATATTTAGAATCTACTTTGCAGAAATTGATTAGTTCTTCATTAACAAAGGAAGAGTTTGAAAAACGATTATCTGAAATGGCGGGTGCAATAAAAGCTAATATTATGGAGGGTATTGAGCAGTTTATTACAAAAGATGCTATTGCTATTCTGATTAATCAAATTGCAGAAAAGTATGCAACTAAAAATGATATTGAAGATTTTATTAAGAAAAACGAGATGGCAGACGCTGTGAAAAGTGTTCGTGATGAAATAGCTGAGGCAATTAAAAATTCGGAAGAGGGTGCTGTCATGAGACTGCAATGTTCGGCGCCCTTCATTGAGTACCTAAGTCTATTTATCCACAAAATGGCGTATGATATAGTATCAAAATATGCCGAAGTTTCTTTCCATATGAATTGGATTGAGGCAAAGGATCATGGGCTTAACGAACATCAGGTAGTGCAAATTATTACAGAAAAAATGGATTTGGTCAAATATAAAGACTTTATATTGGCGCCGAAAACATAAAATCTTGAGTTGAGTGTGAGAGAGTGAACGTTTCAGTCTAGACATTTTTCACTATGGTTGATTGTGGTGTGAATTCATTTCCAACTCGATTTTTATCCAATTCAAGTTGGTGTACCATAACCTCAGTTAATGTTCAACCATTGAGTTGAAAGGTAATGAAAAATGGTATGCAGGAGAAAAAAGCAGAGTTCGAGGAAACGGGGTAAAGGAATCTTGAGTTCAGCGGCGAGAGTTTTTAAAGGTTTGGCAGGTAATGTAACATCAACTATTCTAAATAAGGTAATTGATAACCTTGGAGAAGAATATCATATTCCCGGATACGAGTGGTGTGGCCCGGGCACCAAGGTTAATGAAAGGTTAAAGAGAGGTGATCAAGGCATAAATTCGTTAGATAAAGCTTGCAAGGCCCACGATATAGCCTATACTCAAAATAGTGATAATAAAACTCGAGCGGTAGCTGACAGGGCTCTAGCGAACGCTGCATGGGACATTTTCAAAAATCCTCAAACACCCCTTGCCGAGAAAGCACTTAGCTATCTTGTTACAAACGTTATGAAAGCTAAAGCGGCGTTTGGTGGGACTTTGAGAAAGAAGAAGAAGAAGAAGGGGGAGAGGAGAAGTTATAGTAACGATATTAGACGCAAAGCTATAGCTCAGTTGAAAAAGCATATTGCAGGAAAAGGATATTTTTTGAAGCCTTTTCCTAAAAGTGGTGGTAGACTTCTACCCCCACCCCCGCCAGCATCATATGGAGTGAGTTTATTCCCTCAAGTTAAGAAACGTAGAACAACAACGAAGAAGAGTAGGAAGAAGAAGAAGAAGAAGACATGAATATTGAAGGAGAATTGAGTAATTATGATTTGATTGATTGGTCGAAATTATTACAGATTCGGTTAAGAGGTATATATATGCTAGATGCATTACCCAAAAAAATTCTAAAAAACGAGAATGCCATTGTGAATTTAGCAAGGGAAAGCGAGGATGGTACACACTGGGTAGCATATAAGAAAATTGGTTCTAATGTTTGGTATTTTGATCCAATTGGAAATTTACAACCTCCATACGAATTGGACAAATATTGGAAAAAAGAAAATGGAGTAAATATATTTTATAATGTAGAGCATATGCAACCATTAAATAGCGATTTTTGTGGTCATCTTACATTATTGTTTCTTGCAAATCAGTTGTAATTAAGTGATTGTGGTGAACACACAAGATGGTGGTTATTACATTACGATCTAACACAAGTGATCTCTATGAACATTTACAAGAAGTTATAGAATTGGATAAAAATCGTGAATGGGAAATTGGATTGATTAATTTTTCCAGTTACAATAGTATTGCAAACATTAACAAAGGAACAAATTCCAGCTTCAAATATGGTGATAGATTAATCGAGTTGGATACTGGTGCATATGAAGTTGAGGATATTATAAAATCTTTAAAGAATAAATTGAATATTGATGACAAGAAGAATAAACTTATTATACGTGCAAACGTAAATACTATGAAGATTGAAATTCATTCTGATAAAGCCATTGATTTAACACGTTCTGATTCGATTGCTAAGATACTTGGTTTTGATAATGTTGTTTTGCAGCCAAATAAATGGCATTATTCCAAACATTTGGTTAACATAACAAGCGTTGACAGTATTCTTGTTGAGTGTAATTTAGCTTGCGGCAGTTACTCTGAGGGAAAACAAAAACATGTAATCTACGAATTTTTACCAAAGGTTCCTAGCGGTTATTTAATAAACGAAGTACCATCACCGATTATTTATGTACCTTTGAATACGCATCGAATTCAAACTATTAATGTAAAGGTAACGGACCAGAACGGATCGTTTATTGATTTCCGCGGAGATACAATTACAATTAGGTTGCACATACGTGAAAAGTAATGGGTTATCTTATTTTCAACCCACGTTCGAATAAGACCAATCAAGTCATTAGAGAAAGGAACGCGATAGCGACAACACCTAAAAACAAACGTGCTTTGTCGGCTAAAAGCGCGAGAATATTAGAAAAGTTGGGTTTTATAGTCGATTGGCGACATGTTAGGCGGGGGAGCGGCGGCAATTAGTGAAATACTGGATGTGGAGACAGACCTTCAGTTTTATAATGATATTACTAAATTCCAATTTCACACTCATACAGTTTATTCGGGACAGGAAATAAAAAACTCTGACGAGGCACGTATTGGCATAAATTCTTTAGATGTCTATTCTTTACCTTGTAAATCATTCATATTGATTGAGGGAACAGTTAACTGTACAAAACCGGGAAAAGACCCAGCCGATACACCAGTTGCAGCAGGCTATAAATTAAGCAGTAACGTAATCGGTAACCTTTTTGACGAAATACGATATGAATTAGCAGGTCAGCAAATTTCTAAATCAAGATTGATTGGATTAACATCCACAATTAAAGCTATATTGGTGAAAAATACTCTCGATAAAAACACATATCACTTGGCTGGTTTTGACAGAGCAGGATATGAGCTAACGGATAATACATTCACTTTCTGTGTTCCGCTGAAATTAATCCTCCCGTTTTTTGAAGATTTTCAAAGAATAATTTTAAATTTGAAACAGGAACTCGTCTTATTGAGGTCACCGACAGATCTAAATTGTGTTGAGTCTCAAGCGGAACAAACGTTAGTGTGAAAATTACAAAACTGCAATGGCGCATGCCCTACATAACTTTAGAAGATCATGTAAGACTGAAATTTTTGAGACTGCTCGATGCTGACACTCCACTGAAATTAGGTTTCCGCCATTGGGAAATTTGTGAATTACCAAATTTGCAAAATTCACTTAACCATTCTTGGGCGGTTCGTACCACATCGAGTTTTGATAGTCCAAAATACGTTATAATTGCATTTCAAACTGATCGTAAGAATAAAATAAATAAATCAATATCTAATTTCGATAGCTGCGGTATTTACAATGTTAAAGTATATTTGAACAGTGAGTATTATCCATATGAAAATCTGCTAGGTAAGAAGGAGGTTTTATACCGCATGTTCTTGGATTTCGCACCCTCGTATTATAATCATTCAATCAATAGTGAACTCGGAACAGAAATCGATTTTAAAACATTTTGTGAATCAACACCACTGATTGTTGTAGATTGTTCACACCAACCAAGTCATTTGAAATCATCGACAGATGTTCGTATTGAAATGGAATTTAAAAGTGCAGTACCTGCAAATACTTCCGCGTATTGCGTTTTAATTAGCGATCGTGTGATGGAATACACACCTCTCACGAGTATGGTGAAAGAAGTTCAGTAATTTGTTGATAGAGTGCATCACTGCAGGTTATATAAGGTGTGTACTGCAACAAATGTAAGCCATTATCAGTTTCACCTTTGAACAGCCAACATGTCCTATTCTTTGTGTTCTGATATTTTGGATAAGCCGCAAACTCGCTCTATTGGTATTCAGTGCGATCTTGATAGTTTCTATTATGAAGCAAGGTGCAGTACGCCGAAGCCGCTGGAGGTGGAGGAGGAGGAGGGGAGAGACGCAGGATTACCGAAGCCGCTGCAGGTGGGGGAGGACAAAGGAGGATTTGAGGAACCCCCCGCCGCGCCCGCCGCCCCCGCCGCCGCCGCTGAGGGGAGAGACAAAGCCTACGAAGAGAAAGAAGGTCAAGCGACTGCTAAAATTGCTACGGTTGATCTTCACTGGTTTAAACAAGATTGTAATCAAATTATTGTGAAAGAACTTGCCATAATTGATCAGTTTAATAATTATATTGTGTTCCATTTCAAATCGCCATTTGCAAAGACAGAATTGAGTGCAAAATTGTATAACGATGCAACATGGTTAGAACGTCACTATCATAAAATAAAATGGGAAGATGGAGATTTAGAATACAATGAGTCATTAATACGTGATTACCTTGCAGCTTATGAGAAAATTTTCACAAAAGGAACTGAGAAAGCAAAGTTTTTAAGAAGATTGCATAGCAACGTACAATGCATACCAGAGGATTTTCCAAAACCTGATTTCAGCTTTTTCACTAGTTCATGGTGTTATGCTGCATGCAACATTCATAAAAATAATCCACATTCTCGCTGTGCGTTATTCTCTGCCCAGCATTATAATTCTTTGTTGTTTAAAAATATGTATCAAACAAATAATTTCTTGTGCGAAAACAATCGAATGCAAAGTATGAAAATGGCTCCGATGTACACAAATTCACAGAAAAGAAACTTTGCTCGTTATGGATTCTTCTACAACGGAAAGGATCTACAGTGTGTTTATTGCCAGCATGCATTGAGACTGCATAAAGCGCGTACATGTTGTCTATCGTCAATTGATGAAGAAAGACCGCTTAATTACTCTATAATAGTTCCTGCCTACACCTAGTTTTCTTCATTCGCTCAACATCATGGATCCGAGAAAGTGGTTGGCTCCCGACAACGAATTGGAAGTGAGGTTAAAAAACTGTATTGATTGGTACGATGAGTGTGAAAGTGCAATTAGGAAATCAACTCCTGAAAATTATAGTTTGGCGAAGCAATTGAAAGACATTTTTCTAAGCACGGTGAATTTAAATGATATAAGAGACTATCTATGTTATTATCGTCCTCATAATTTATGTATAGATAAGCTAATTAGAATTGAAGATGAAGTTATGTGTTGTTGTAGTGAAATGTGTAAATAAACGTTTTCTGCCTTCAAACGATTTTTCATTCCGATATCCCATTCACGTTTTTTAGTTTAGTTGCTGCTTAGAGCTAGAGCAGACACCACGTGTGTGGTAATCTTTAGTGCACGTGCGCCTATAACACGTGCATCTCATTAATTTAGAGCTAGAGCAGACAGCACGTGTGGGGTAATCTTTAGTGCACGTGCATATCATCAATTTAGAATTCTTTCCCCCTCATTCGACTCACGTCAAACATCTGCAAGATGCAGTGTTATGGTTTTTCAAAATTCAAAAAATTATCTCGTCTCTTGATGTCAATTTCATTTAATGAATTTGATTCAATTGCGAAGAATATTAAATTTTCAACAGGATGTCAAGATGTTGATTTACCGTTAACAAAAACAGAAAATGTACACTTTTCGATTCTATCTGAGATTTTCGAACTGCTCAATATTCTAGACAGCGGTCATCTACATTATGATTGTACAAATGATTCGTCATTATCTGTTGTTAGAAAGAGAGAGAAAGATATATCTCCCTCTCACTCTCTCCCCCTCACCTCCACTGGACAGGGGGAAGGGGAAATCTATTTTTAGAAAGAGAGAGAAAGATATATCTCCCTCTCACTCTCTCCCCCTCACCTCCACTGGACAGGGGGAAGGGGAAATCTATTTTTAGAAAGAGAGAGAAAGATATATCTCCCTCTCTCTCTCTCCCCCTCACCTCCACTGGACAGGGGGAAGGGGAAATCTATTTTTAGAAAGAGAGAGAAAGATATATCTCCCTCTCACTCTCTCCCCCTCACCTCCACTGGACAGGGGGAAGGGGAAATCTATTTTTAGAAAGAGAGAGAAAGATATATCTCCCTCTCACTCTCTCCCCCTCACCTCCACTGGACAGGGGGAAGGGGAAATCTATTTTTAGAAAGAGAGAGAAAGATATATCTCCCTCTCACTCTCTCCCCCTCACCTCCACTGGACAGGGGGAAGGGGAAATCTATTTTTAGAAAGAGAGAGAAAGATATATCTCCCTCTCTCTCTCTCCCCCTCACCTCCACTGGACAGGGGGAAGGGGAAATCTATTTTTAGAAAGAGAGAGAAAGATATATCTCCCTCTCACTCTCTCCCCCTCACCTCCACTGGACAGGGGGAAGGGGAAATCTATTTTTAGAAAGAGAGAGAAAGATATATCTCCCTCTCACTCTCTCCCCCTCACCTCCACTGGACAGGGGGAAGGGGAAATCTATTTTTAGAAAGAGAGAGAAAGATATATCTCCCTCTCACTCTCTCCCCCTCACCTCCACTGGACAGGGGGAAGGGGAAATCTATTTTTAGAAAGAGAGAGAAAGATATATCTCCCTCTCACTCTCTCCCCCTCACCTCCACTGGACAGGGGGAAGGGGAAATCTATTTTTAGAAAGAGAGAGAAAGATATATCTCCCTCTCTCTCTCTCCCCCTCACCTCCACTGGACAGGGGGAAGGGGAAATCTATTTTTAGAAAGAGAGAGAAAGATATATCTCCCTCTCACTCTCTCCCCCTCACCTCCACTGGACAGGGGGAAGGGGAAATCTATTTTTAGAAAGAGAGAGAAAGATATATCTCCCTCTCACTCTCTCCCCCTCACCTCCACTGGACAGGGGGAAGGGGAAATCTATTTTTAGAAAGAGAGAGAAAGATATATCTCCCTCTCACTCTCTCCCCCTCACCTCCACTGGACAGGGGGAAGGGGAAATCTATTTTTAGAAAGAGAGAGAAAGATATATCTCCCTCTCACTCTCTCCCCCTCACCTCCACTGGACAGGGGGAAGGGGAAATCTATTTTTAGAAAGAGAGAGAAAGATATATCTCCCTCTCACTCTCTCCCCCTCACCTCCACTGGACAGGGGGAAGGGGAAATCTATTTTTAGAAAGAGAGAGAAAGATATATCTCCCTCTCACTCTCTCCCCCTCACCTCCACTGGACAGGGGGAAGGGGAAATCTATTTTTAGAAAGAGAGAGAAAGATATATCTCCCTCTCACTCTCTCCCCCTCACCTCCACTGGACAGGGGGAAGGGGAAATCTATTTTTAGAAAGAGAGAGAAAGATATATCTCCCTCTCACTCTCTCCCCCTCACCTCCACTGGACAGGGGGAAGGGGAAATCTATTTTTAGAAAGAGAGAGAAAGATATATCTCCCTCTCACTCTCTCCCCCTCACCTCCACTGGACAGGGGGAAGGGGAAATCTATTTTTAGAACACCCCCCGCCCTACAGGCGGGGGGAAGGGGAGGAGGGATGGACGAGGGGGGAGAGGGGGGAGGGGGATCTCGAGCAAAAAAGCTTCCTTAAAATCTTGAACCTTCTCTACTAACCAGCAAATTTAATCCATTTGAATGTTAAAAGTGACTCTCATCATTTTATCAAAAGTTTCCGTACATTAATTTAAGGCTGTTCGTTACACTTTTTATTATTTAAATTTGATAATCTTTTTCAATATTATTGTTAAGATGAAAAGTGAGAAAAAGAAGCAACTGGAATTTTTAAGTGGTCTAATAAGCGAGTTATGGGTTGTTGAAGTGCTAACTTTCCAAATTCCGTTTTCTTTCCAGATCATAAACGGTTTTGACTATATTATTAGAACTATTCTTAAAAATTCGAAAAATGTATCTTTTCAAACTGAAACATTTTATTCCCCATATCGTTCATAAATAGAAAAGTAACATTTTTTGTGAATTCGATAACTTGTTTATTTTGGCATTATTCGCGAAAAACGCATAATAGAACAAAGCCATTGATATACTGATGTATTAAAAAAACTCCTATGGAAAATTCGAAACCGTTTATGATCTGGAAAGAAAACAGAGTTTAGCACTTCAACAACCCATAACTCGCTTATTAGACCACTTAAAAATTTCAGTTGCCACTTTCTCTTACTCTCATAATGATCTCAATATAATAATTCAATTATATTGAAAAAGATTATCCAATTTAAATAAAAAAAGGTGTAACGAACAGCCTTGAGGACTCGTATTCTTTGTAATGGTATTGTTACAGTTGAAGTTTCATCTTCATCTTAGTGTTATTCTCTAGTGTTAAGAGTGTTATTGCCTGTCCATTACACGTTTCCCATAAGTTCATTCTCCAATGTTTTATCACACAACTATTTTTCGAAGATAAACCAGCTGTAAAGCCCAGACCCGCGCGTTCTATCGTTCATTTTTCTCGCTCACACGCTCCGACATCCAAACTTACGGCCCTATCGTCCCTTTGAGACTTATTATTCCCTACCGTTAGACTTTTCAACAGCTCTGTTAAAGGCGTAGCGCCTGTGGGCGGGGAATTTTCTCCGTTGCCGGGGAATTTTCACGTGGGGGAGGGAAATTTGTAGGCGTTTCGAGGGAAGAAAAGCGTGTGCAATGGTTGAGTCCACCCCCAGTCATCTCTGACCTGTATTTCGGGGTGTTTTGACTGCTGGACCACTGGCAGCAGTCGATCGGTGAATCTGTACTGGTGTCTCCTCAACTTCATCTCAGAGCATCGTTCAAGGTAACTGAACATCCCCCGTAGAATGTTCCATCTCATTGTCATTCCTGATCCATTCAACCCTTGACAAGAAATCCTCACAGTTCCCAGGTTACACCCTTATTCTAAACAGATTTATCTCGCATATTTCGTTGGGAATCGTGTTTGTTAATCAGGTTTTCGTAGTTGTTTGTTGGAGTTTGAAACTATATAAAGTAGGGTTGTTTTAAATACAGTTGAACAGGTTACACCCTTATTCTAAACAGATTTATCTTGCATATTTCGTTGGGAATCGTATTTGTAGATCAGGTTTTCGTAGTTGTTTGTTGAAGTTTGAAACTATCTGAAAAAGAGTTGATTTGAAATAGAGTTGAACCTCAAGGACGGGTATATCACATGAGAAATATCAACTATTCTTCGAGCATCTGTTATAAGAGTACTGTAATAGTAAGTGATGTGGAATTTGCTATTATTAGTTTATCGTAGTAGTTCGTGAAGTCGATTTGAAATAGGGTTGAACTTCAAGGACGGATATGTTACATATGAAATATCAACTTTTATGTGAGCATTTATTTTAAAAGTAATTGTAATTAATGTGGAATTTGTTAGTAATCAGATTATCGTGATAGTCCGTAACGTCGATTTGAAAAATAGGGTTGAACTTCAAGCAAGGGTATGCTTCATGGAAACTATTCAAGCATCTATCATAGAAGTAATTATAATCAATAAGCAATTTGTTTGTAATTTGTTACTGTAGTATTTGATAAGATTTGAGCGTTGATTAGAATGGAATAGTGTGGGAATGCTCGAATTGTATACTCCATTAGGGTGAAATCGAAGTTCATTCGAGTATTTACATTCCAATTTATGATAGAAACAACACGGTTCGATTTTTGTCACATCCATATTTTATTAGATTTGTTCGCAGGTAAGGTTCAATAGTGGACTGATATGGAAGAGTGTGGGAATGTTCAAATTGTAGACTCCAAGATAAATTCAAGTATTCTTATCCTAATTTATGATAGGAAAAACACAATTCGATTTCTGTCACATCGATATTTATTAGATTTGTTCACAGGATTGCTGCAGTTTCGTGTTGAAGGTAACACATCTTTACGGATGGAATTAAATAGAGAATGCATTCATTCAAAAATGCTAATTAATATTTATATGATTATTATTCAACGAAAATCCTGAATAAATGCTGTAAATCACCCCGAAGTGATTTACAGAAGACGAGCAGAAGTCTTCGGGTTGATTTACAGCATTTATTTAGGATTTTCGTTGAATAATAATTATATAACACATCTTTAGCTGTACTGTATATAAATCACCCAGCAGTCCGGCAAACAAATTCAATAAATGTGGATTTGACAAAGATTCAACTGTGTTATTCAATAATCGATTTGAAATAGGGTTGAACTTCAAGCAAGAGCATGTTCCATTGAAACTATTCAAGCATCTATTATGAAAGTAATGTTTATTTTGATGTGCAATTCGTTTGTAATTTGTTTCTATAGTAATTGGTAAGATTTGAGGGTGGATTGAAATGAAATAGTGTGGGAATGTTCGAATTGTTTACTCCATGAGGGTGAAATCAGAGTTCATTCGAGTATTTTTATCCTAATTCATGATAGAAGAAACACAGTTTGATTTTTGTCACATCCATATATTTATTTGATTTGTTCACAGGTAAGGTTCAATAATGGAATGATATGGAAGAGTGTGGGAATGTTCGAATTGTTTACTCCATGAGGGTGAAATCAGAGTTCATTCGAGTATTTTTATCCTAGTTCATGATAGGAGAAACACAGTTTGATTTTTGTCACATCCATATTTTATTAGATTTGTCCACAGGACTGGTGCAGTTTCGTGTTGGAAGTAACACATCTTTAGCTGTACTGTATGAAACACCCTGCAGTCCGTCAAAAAATTTAATAAGTGTGGATTTGACAGAGATTTAAATGTGTTTTTCTATAATTATTGAAAGATTCCAAAATTTCAATTCCTATTCAACAAATAAGATTCACAATTTCACATGTGTATGATTGAGTTTTCGTAGTTATTACTCCAGGTTGAAGATTGATTCTTGTAAAATAGTTTGAACCTATTATGAGGGGACTGATTCCTAATGAAGCCGCGTTTACACCAAATTTATTAACAAGATGTTGATAACTCAATCCTTATAGATTCTATTAGATTGAACAGAACTTGATAAATACATATATGTTCATCATGTGTATGAAAAGTTATGATTTTAGATTCTATTAGATTGAAAAGAACTTGACAAACACATATGATCATCAAGAGTATGATAAGTTATGTTCAATGTAATAGAATCTATAAGGATTAACATTTTGTTAATAACTTTGGCGTAAAAACTGCTTAAGAACTCATCATAAGTTAGATAATTATCATTCATCCAAGAATTCTCATCATGAAGTTATGATGAGTGATTTGAAAATAATATCGTTTGTAATTGAAGCATGTGGTCTTGTGCATATGGATTGATATATTGCTCGGAATTATACTCTCACCTAAAACCGAACTCAAGCCTAAATTTCAATGATAACTTCAACGTTATTGAGGAAAAGATAATATAATATTATAAAATATTATTATTAAACGGAAATCCCAATTAAATGCTGTAAATCACCCCGAAGACTTCTGCTACTGCAAATATTGACAACAGGGTAAACAGCTAGATGGAAATTCGATGAGCGCTACTATACAAAATTTTTTGTCAGCCCGGGAATATGATGAGTCAATGTGTGTAATTATATTAAATACAAGTTGACATGTTTTGATGCGAACAAACGAACACACGAACAAACGAACAAACACAAAACCTACTCTCTCTTATTATATAGATGTGAAGTCCTCCTTGAAATTTAAAATTGATTAAACTACTCCCTCATTAAGTGCAAAACTTGATTATAAGTGATAAAGAATATAGTATATTGTCTAGTTTTATAGTATATGTCCGAGAAAGTATTGGTTAGTTTTGATAGACTTTGATCCAGTTACTACATTTCTGTCAGTTATTAAATATTTATCATCATAATACATTCTCCTATAATGCACTTCTTATAACGATAATGGTAGCACAAGGTTACCTTATTTTCTCTCTCCTAGCATTCCGATAATGTACTTATTGTATGAATCAATCAACAATAAAGAATATTTTTAATAAGTAATTTGTATCATTTCTGATACCATAGAAATTGATTGATGTCGATTTTTGATTCCATATTTCTGTTGAAAATGTTGATAAATGGAAGGAATTTTTGAAACATTATGAGAGTGTTGAATTGTTTATCATCAAAATTGACACTCAATATTACCAATACACACTTTGGATTGATTTAGAGCTGAATGCAATATATGGAGAGATGTTCAACGAATGAGTTCCAATTAAGAAATAATTGCATAGATTAAAAATCAATATGCGAACTTTCTCAAATAGAGTTTGATTCTAAATTTATGATTCATCTTATCAAGTTGCTATATTCATGAAAATGATAAAGTTATAATAATCAATAAAAATAAGTTATTGAGTATTCAATTAATAAATAAGTTATAATAATTATAGAGTTAAATAGTAATGAAGATAATAATCAAGTTTCCTATTTATGAAAATAATATGCATATCAATGTGCATTATTGTTAAATTTTATTGAACGGGTAGTATAATTGTAGTCTAGTAGCTCTCCGTCGATAGGCAAAGCTACAAGACCCGGACTGTACTTTAAATTATTACAAATACTCAAAAAATGTAGAAATGAGCATAGCCTATATTGGTCCATATTTGGGCAATTCTAAACTAAATCAGGAAATTGAAGAAGCTTTGGGCAATAGCCTGTTCTTTCTTTTCCGAATGTTGTATTGTTTTTGCCAAGCTAATAAATAAATAAATTGATTGTTATATAAATGAGACTTTCACAGGATGTATCACACTTTAAAAAATATACAAATTGTGAACATTTTATCATATCAAAAATTGGTAGATTTAATGTATCGTTACATACCTGTAATGATGATATTCTGCTGCAACTCGATTCTGGAGGGTTTACTGCTAACTTGTACCGTAAATAGAGCTAGCATAACTGCTAGGGTTGATACAACAATCACGGAATACATCATTCTTGAAATTGTTGAATTATTGAAACTTCCAACAATTATATAAACGTAAAATGATACTGCGAATTCCACTAGAGAAATTATCAGATGATAAGACTATTCACACACCCGCTTTATATTTATCAAATTTTGATGATGAAAAAATGGAAAAAAGTGTATTTGAAATTACGTATTCCGATAGAAAATTGATCAGTTAAGAGTATTGTCCACACACGGTATTGTATCAATATAATGGTTTTATATAGAACAGATTGTCCACACACCGAACTGTATCAATAGAATGGCTTTATGTAGAACAGTTTTGGAGATAAAGTGTCAGAACTGTTAAAATATTTCGACCTTGAGATCACCCACAGTGAACCAACAATGCTCCGCGTTCGCTTCAAAACTGCAGAATGAACCTTGCGAATTATTTCAAAAGCTTTTTATAGATTAACACACAGAAGATAGAGCTTAATCATTCAGGAAATTGAGCATCCTAATAAGAGGATTCTATGCTATAATTTTTTGTTCGAAGATTAGAGGAAAACGATAGTGAATTCGCTGAAACAAAGTAACAGAACTGGTTTTTGGTAGACTGTGAATCCCTCAGAGGATTTTTGGTTGTCTTTTTTTCGTAGCCGCACTTAGTTTTTAGCTGTTATTATTAGTCGCGGTCGACTCGGATATTCCTGTGACGTCATAATCAGTGATTCCCATGTTTACTGATACTTATATAGCTGTATATTTGTATGTGATATGGTAAATATAGATATAATGGAGCCACTCGTCTTCCTGTGATAACACATTGACTACTTATTATGTGGAGTTTTTCAAATGCACCATCCTCATGTGAATATAGCTTCTACTACAATGTATTCTATAGTGAGGTCCACGTTATAATGACAGTATTTGATTAACTTTGATGTTGCTATCCTTGTCTATTATTCGACAAAGCGGGTGGTACTATCTTTTTCTAGCTCCGCAACGATGCTATATCTGTTCTTGACAGTGTGGAAATACAATTAATTAAGGCAGAGAATCGGCAACGATGTTCTCCAATCTTTGTTCACTGCCATTATAACGTGGACCGCACTATAGGTAGTCTACCTTGCTTCTAGCTTTATTACTTCTATACCTATAATCTTCCAGTGATTTTAATTTCTCAGATTCTGCTACAGATGTAATTTTTAGGTAATTTCCCAGAGTTTAGAGACGGTGTGAAGTAAATAAATTGATAGAAAATTTGATGACCAGATTGAATTAGGATTGAATTTGGAATTCAGTGTGTTCAAAATTCATTACAGAGGAAGATGGACGAAGAAGGAAAAGGTATGAGAGAGAAAGGAATGTTCTAAGAGGAAAACATTGTCAAAATTATTCATAATTCTTATCACATGAGATATCAGACCAATCTCTGATTATTCATTTTTTTAATAATACAATTATTGTATTCGCAGTTTCCACAGTTGAAAAAATTAGAATGATTGTTCTTAATCGATTAATTAATTAATTAAATTAATTTCTCTGGATGTTGGACGACACATGCAGAGGAGTTTATTCATAAATTCATACATACATTACATTACATTACATATTTTTTAATATAACAATATTGAGGGTTTAGAAAATGATACCTCACTATATAATATATGTGTCGAGGTTATCATCAAATTAATAATTAATTGATATGATAATGATTATTCGATTAAATCATGATCTCTATCCATTCTATTTTGTATCACGAGTATACCTGTATCATAATGGGGAAATATTATGATTCATAACAGGGGGCTTTAGAACTACCTCCGTAAACGAAGCCGTAGTGCATTCGTGTGACGTCAGCACAGGTAGGGCTCCTACACTGATCAAAATACTAGCTGATATAGATTAGCTGAAATCAACGAATTTTTATTGGTGTAGGAGCCCTACCTGTTCTGACGTCACACGAATGCACTACGGCTTTGTTTACGGAGGTAGTGGCTTTAGTCAATAGATTTCTATCAATAATCTTTCTGAAAATATCCAGTTCACTGATTTAATCTTTCTTAATTTCGAATTGTATTCATCATCTGCTTTTAATTACAAATTCATTGAATGGAATTAGATCTACTGTTATAGACATTGAGAACAAAATATTAAAACTTTTGAATCATAACTTGAAATACTGAAAATTCTGTGAACAACTATAAGACAACCAATTTCGACTATGTGTAACCCTACCTGAATTTGGGAGAGGAATAGCACAAGGTTACCTTATTTTTTCTCTCCCTATCATTTTTGATGATGATCTTGTTGTATGAATCAATATCAAATATCGGGGCACCGAGCTTTGCACTTTATTTTCATTTATTGATAAACAGAACACAATTCTCTGAAATGATCGTGCTTTTATTTTACAGCTGGCTATACGTCAGCTTATGAAATTCAGGGATGCGATAGGCCTATTTTAATTTTCTACAGAATCACTCGCTCACTTTTTACTATCCACAGACAACGATAGTCTCAGCTGTTTCAGCCAAAGATGAATTATCCTTTTTATGTCGTTCAGCGAGTTTTACGAAGGATGAGCTCAAGTGCAATCAAATTTTCATATCATATACCTACTATGTTCTAAATTTCGTTAAAATCGTTAGAGCAGTTTTCGAGATCTGTTGAACATAGATAACCAGATATATTCAGAAATTGCTCGCTTAATATATCAAAGAACTGGAAGAACCTAAATACAGCCCCCTTTTCTACATTGAAATAACTGCTGTATATTGCTACAATCACGATCCATTGTCGTAATAATTCCTAATTGAACATTTATTGAATAATACTTTTTGAATAGTTCTCTTCGAATTTCCATCTAGCTGTTAACCCTGTTGTCAATGTCTGCAGTAGCAGAAGTCTTCGGGGTGATTTACAGCATTTATTTAGGATTTTTGTTAAATAATAATTTTATTCAATAAAAATGAAAATTCAATCATCAAAGTGTTCCATAGAAATAACTGTTCCTCTAGTAGTTTGAGTCGTGGAATATACAGAGTGATTCATAATTATGGTAAAATATTTTAATTCGTGATAGTAGAGGTAAATATAAGAAAAAAAGTTAATATAAACATAATTATATCCATAAACGCTTCATTAGCGAGCTATACAGAGTGAAAGATTTCGCCCGGAATTCAGTTCCTCTTGGTGAAATACACCGATGCTGAATTGTTTGGGGACTAGTTTTTGAAAAACCTATGCTGGATTCATATGGAAAAATATCTGAAAAATTGAATAAAACTAGTCTTGGAGCTGTAGTGTGAGTAGTTTTTGAGAAAAAAGTTGAAATATGCAAAAAATTTAAGTAGAAAAACACAGACTTCTACGTTTGATGCCCAATAACTTTCTTTAATGACCAGTAAACAAATATTTTTCCGCGATAAAAATTGTAGAGAATTCAATTCTGAAAAGAATTATGTAAGCTGTGTAAACTTAATTCAAATAAAAGTTGAATAAAATGTATTCTTATGTAGTACATTACACCATAAAAATTTGCTGTTTTATGAGGAAAGAACTAATAACTCATAGGTTGTAGCTGATTGCAAATAAAATATTCGGTTTTTTATGAAAAGTTTTTCTTATATGGAAGTAGCATATTCAAATGACATTAAACTTATACCAAAAGACTAGTTAGATTATGCCATTAAGCCTGGAAGGAAGCTCAAACAGAAGTAGATGATCTCCTATGATTCCTGCCCAAATGTTTACTGAAAACTGATGTTGTGAAAGATTAGGATTGATGGCATGAGGATTCTCAGCTGCCCAAATATGTTGGTTGTGGACGTTAACGATAGCAGTTCTTGTTAAGTGTGCCTCGTCGGTAAATAAAACGGTTGTTAAAAAGTTTGGGTAAACAATTTTCACTAAAAACCATTGGCAAATACTAGCACGGGGAATACAGTCTCGTGGCAATAGAGTATGAACTTCCTGGAGGTGGTATGGATGTAATTTCTGCTATTTTAGTATCCTCCAAATTATAGATTGATTGACATTAAACTGCACTGACAATTCTCTTGTGCTCTTCTCTGGATGTTCATAAATTTCATTAAGAACTTGTTCTTCTAACTCAACAGTCATAGTAGATCGGAGTCTGCCTGCATAAATGTGCTCTTTGGATATCAAAGAATCTGTTTCAGACCGACGTTGATGAATAGTGGCAAAAAACCTTGAACTTGGACATATTCGGTTAGGAAAGTTCTCTTGATACAAACGTCTTGCTTCAGTACTATTACAGTAGTGTCCCACTCCATACATTAAATGCATGTCGGCTAATTCGGAGTATGAATAATGTCTAAGATTACCTGCCATTTTTTGAAAAGTTAACACTCAACACGAAAGCAAAGTGGAATGGTTACAAATAACTGGTTAATAGAATAAACAAAAAACACAGCGCAGTTACAGTAGGCCTAACTTACAGTTTGTTTTTTTTTTGTTCAACAGTGAGCTAAAGTATTTCTGAAAATAATTTTCAGCTGATAATTTCATTTGAATATTTCCTTATTCAAAACATCAGCTGTTTTAAAACAGCTGTTATTAAAATCCATGTTTTATTTGCAATCAGCTACAACCTATGAGTTATTAGTTCTCTCCTCATAAAACAGCAAATTTTTATGGTGTAATGTACTACATAAGAATACATTTTATTCAACTTTTATTTGAATTTAGTTTACACAGCTTACATAATTCTTTTCAGAATTAAATTCTCTACAATTTTTATTGCGAAAAAATATTCGTTTACTGGTCATTAAAGAAAGTTATTGGGCATCAAACGTAGAAGTCTGTGTTTTTCTACTTAAATTTTTTGCATATTTTAACTTTTTTGTCAAAAACTACTCACACTACAGCTCCAAGACTAGTTTTATTCAATTTTTCAGATATTTTTCCATATGAATCCAGCATATATATTTCAAAAACTAGTCCCCAAACAATTCAGCATCGGTGTATTTCACCAGAGGAACTGAATTCCGGGCGAAATCTTTCACCCTGTATAGCTCGCTAATGAAGCGTTTATGGATATATGTTTATATTAACTTTTTTCTTATTTTTACCTCGAATATCACGTATTAGAATTTTACCATAATTATGAATCACCCTGTATAAAATTTTAAACCCTTATCTTATTTTTTGTCCTCGAGTTTCCCATTATTTTATTCGGACAATCTACATGTTTAGCAGAGAGTTGGCAATCTTTGAACTAGAAATAGCAAACTGGAAAGATTCCTTTTTGAAAAGGATAGCAAATGCAAACATTCCAGTCGATTGGAGAAACCTTCTTTGCAAGGCGAAATCCCCTTGATCCCACCGTATTATCATGTAAAACTTACCAGGCGATTCCTATATGAGAGTGCTTCTTTCCATTCTGTGGATCAAAGCTTTGCAGGTTTGTAGCAGAGGATGAAAAGAAAGGTGTTATTGAAAGAGAATAGTAGAATGAGAGAGTGGGAGGAGGAAGAGGAAGAAAAAGAAGAAGAAGAAGGAGGAGAAGAATATATTGAATATATAAAAGAAATTGAAGGAGAAGAGGAAGAAGAGTGGCGAGTAAGACGGAAAAAGAACAAAAACAAGCACAGAAAATAGGATGAGATAAAAAAATTGAGAGGAAACAAGAGGAAAAGGAGAACCAGGGAGAGTGGAGAGAAAAAGAAAATGGAAGAAACTGAAAAAGAATATATTGAATATATAAAAGAAATTGAAGAAGAAGAAGAAGGAGAAGAGGAAGAAGAAGAAGAAGAAGAAGAGAAGAAGAAGAAGAAGAAGAAGAAGAGAAGAAGAAGAAGAAGAAGAAGAAGAAGAAGAAGAAGGAGGAGAAGAAGAAGAAGAAGGAGAAGAAGAAGAGGAAGAAGGAGAAGGGGAAGAAAAAGAAGGAGGAGAAGAAGAAGAAGAATAAGAAGAAGATGTTGAAGAGGATGAAAGAATATAGGAGAAAGAAGTGAGGTATGATTAAGAGAGAAATAAGAGATGGGAGGAGGATTAAGAGAAAGAAAATCGTGAGAGAAAGAATAGATAAAAAAGATTGTATGTAGTGGAAAAAATGGAAGTGTAACGAATATGTTGAGATAGAATTCGAGAAGAGAGAATATTAGAATGAGTGAGTGAAAGAGGTGATGAAGGAATGAATAGAAATATTGGGATATATTGATATGATAATAATGGTCAACGATGAGATTGGATAAGCGAAAAGCGAGATGAGGAGAGAAAAAACTTCTAAGACGATAGTTGAGAATGAGTAAACGAAGGAAAAGAGATAAAAATTATGGGATAATGGAAATATAATATTAGGAAAATCCAAATTAAATGCTGTTGAACAGACTGAAGACTTCTGCTACTGCAAATATTGACAACAGGATAAACAGCTAAATGGAAATTCTGGGTGATTTAAAGCATTCAATGCGGATTTTCGTTCAACAATAATCATTAATTCATTAGCATTTGGATAAATGCAATTTCCCAGTAATTTTCAACTAAGGGGGATATAAGAGAAAACTAGAAATAAGGAGATAGACAAAGGAAAAAGTGTAATAATCTTGATTAAAGAAGCAAAACTGAGAGAGATGAGAAAGATAAAAGACTAAAGGATGAAGTATGGAGAGGAGAACAATGAGAGAATGCGAGTAAGAAAGAAATGAAGACAATTCATCGATGTAGTGAATAAAGATGGGAATAGAAGAAGATTGAGATAATGAATTGAGAGGGAAGAAGAGATGTATGGAGATATAAAAAAGAAACTAGAAGTAATGGAAGAGAATGTTGGAAAGATACTGTTGCAAAGTAGAACTAGATGTATGTAAGATACGGATAAAGAAGAGACATATTTTCAAGAGTTGATATTTTATGTGAAAAGCAAGAGATAGAGGGATATTTGATATTTTATAAAACACTTATTGACATGGGCTACTTTCAAATTAATAAAACAAAATAAATCTTATGGCACCCTTTATTTTTAAAAAACTTTAATAGTTGTTCAACTATTTTAAACTAAGTTGTTTAACTAGTTGAACAACTATTTTGAAGTTTTTTTAAAAATAAGAGGTGCTATAAGATTGATTTTTTGTTTTATTGATGTTTGATATTTATTTGATTCATCTTACATTACCAGGTTTGACAGGACCTATGGTGTCAAACTCTCATAAAATCAAACAAAACAAAAATAACACTTCTAAATTAATCAAATACAATACATAGTTAAAAATACTGGTGGAGATTAATACAAATGATGAAGCTAATGTAGGATAATAAATTGGTTGGGTAGAATTCACAGAGAAGTGGAAAATATTAAAGGTACAAGTGAGAGGATATTAAGGCTTGGTGGGGGGTAAGGATGTAGAATATAGAGGAATATGGATATAAAGGAACCGTGATTTTCGGTGGAGAGAGAGAGATTGATTGATTGATTGATTGATTGAGTACTTTATTTATGTAGATTACAATATATACTGGCTTATACACTTATATACAATAGCTTACAATACAGCAAAATTATAGATGAATTTACATAATATAGACTAAGAAAATAATTATGAACTGTATATGATATGAAAAAGCAGTTTGTAATATAATAACTATAGATAATAATCATATTGTTATGCATCTACATAAATTGGCGGAGCTTGGACATATCAATGTCCATTCTTCGGAAAGAATATTAAAAATATCCTCCCCACTAACTCTCTACCAAAACGTTAATTTCGTTATTTAAACTAAGGATTTATTTATTAATGGAAATATTGTAAAAGTTTTAATCAATATGAATATTAAAGAGAAAAAAAAACAGAAAATTGATGGAGTAAAATAATTATATAGGTAGATAAGATCAATAATTGATTAATAAAATGAAGTAGGCTGAAAGTAGATCAGGGTTATCAACTTTCAGTAATATACAGCATTATGCAGTGGATAATTGAAATAACATGAGTTTATATAATATATATATACAATTCGTTCTATAACATGGTTTAA